>NC_056726.1:1755528658-1755581158 GCF_019279795.1 Protopterus annectens
TCTGGTTAAATGCCCTTGGGCAGATAGCCTAGTATGAACCTATGAACCTATGAACCTATGAACCTTCACATGGACATTGCCTGGGATGTACATGTCCCACAATACTGTACAGTGACATGTACAGGTGTACCTGGTTTGGCAGACACATGTTGTGCACACAGCCTGTTATACCCCAATATGCCAATACTGGTCTGGTGTGGCAAAACCTGCTTATAGTGTGCAGGTCGGTCCTGCACCTGCATGGATAGTATGATACAGGTATTCTGTGGTGTCAGTGGCATGGGTCCATACAGGGCACATGTGTACAGCATTGTCTGGCCTTTGTGGATCACATTTGATGGCACCACATATGTTGCAGGCATTTAGTGTGGAACATAGTGAAGGCACAATGTCCGCATATATTTGCCTATTGTACGCTATAGAGGGTGCCATGTCCTCTGCAGGCCACTGCATTCACACCATACCTACTATCTGTCCTCAATGTGCATGGTACTAGCAACATAGCAGGATATCCTAGGCAAGTTTGTTTGTGCATGGCACATGGGTGCGGGACATATACCGGGTACTACTAGGGCTGCATACTTAGTTCACCAGGCCTTTTGCCAGATGTATGGGTATGGCTTGCCAACACAGTCCCGTGGCTGACTGACAGCTGTACTCCTCGTGAGGTGGCCAATGTGTCATAAGACGGATACCATATAGGAAAACTACAAAACCCCCTCCCAAACATGTCCGATGATAAGACAATCACGGCCACCTCTACACAGGCTCTGACAGACAAACACACACTTACCATGTCCTGTATACAAACCCCTACCGTATCACACTGCAGCAATACGCATTTAGGGCACGTGCTACAGTGAATATTACAAAGCACTGTACTTGTTCCACGCAGGCAGACACATGCACACACACACACACACACACACACACACACACACACACACACACACACACACACACACACACACACACACACACACACTTGACATGGCTGGGATTAAAACACCCCTAACTACTTTACTACACTACATCATTACGTAGTTGCAGAACATGCGACCGAGATTACTGGGACACAGCACTCCCAGAGGTGTATTTGTAGGTGGATGACATTATCAGCCTTTCAAAAAGTGGGTATAGGAAATGTATGGAGTGTGAGCAAACTAAAAGCATTACACAGTTCTCAGGCAGATGGACACACACACACACACACACACACACACACACACACACACACACACACACACACAGCAAGCATGGGACTAGAACACTGACCTAACTACTTTATTACACTACAGCATTACTCAGTTACAGAATGTGCTACCCAGATTACTGGGACACACCATTCCCAGAGGTGTATTTGTAGATGGGTGACATCATCAGCCTTGCCAAAGGTGGGTATAAGAAATGTATGGAGTGTGAGCAGTCTAAAAGCATTACTCAGTCCTCAAGCAAACGGGAACACACACACACACACACACACACACACACACACACACACACACACACACACACACACACATGGCAAGTGCGGGACTAGAACACCAATCTAACTACTTTATTACACTACAGTATTACGCAGTTACAGAACACGCTATCGAGATTACTGGGACACAGTACTCCCAGAGGTGTATTTGTAGATGGGTGACATCATCAGCCTTGCTAAAGGTAGGTATAAGAAATGTATGGAATGTGAGCAGTCTAAAAGCATTACTCAGTCCTCAGGCAAATGGGGACACACAGACTCACACACATGGCAAGAGCGGGACTAGAACACCAACATAACTACTTTATTACACTACAGCATTATGCAGTTACAGAATGCACTACCGAGATTACTGGGATACAGCACTCCAAGAGGTGTATTTGTAGATGGATGACATCATCAGCCTTGCCAAAGATGGGTATATGAAATGTATGGAGTGTGAGCAGTCTAAAAGCATTACTCAGTCCTCAGACAAACAGGGACACACACACGACAAGTGTGGGACTAGAACACCGACCTAACTACTTTGTTACACTACAACATTACACAGTTACAGAATGCACTACCAAGATTACTGGGACACAGCACTCCCAGAGGTGTATTTGTAGATGGGTGACATCATCAGCCTTGCCAAAGGTGGGTATAAGAAATGTATGGAGTGTGAGCAGTCTAAAAGCATTACTCAGTCCTCAGGCAAACACACACACACACACACACACACACACACACACACACACACACACACACACACACAGCAAATGTGGGACTAGAACACCGACCTAACTACTTTATTACACTACAGCATTATGCAGTTACAGAACGTGCTCCTGAGATTACTGTGACACAGCACTCCCAGAGGTGTATTTGTAAATGGGTGACATCATCAGCCTTGCCAAAGGTGGGTATAAGAAATGTATGGTATGTGAGCAATCTAAAAGCATTACTCAGTCCTCAAGCAAATGGGGGACACACACACGGCAAGTGTGGGACTAGAACACCGGCCTAACCACTTTATTACACTACAGCATTGCACAGTTACAGAACACACTACCAAGATTACTGGGACACAGCACTCTCAGAGGTGTATTTGTAAGTGGATGTCATCATCTGCCCTGTCAAAGGTGGGTATACAAATTGTATGGAGTGTGAGCAGTCTAAAAGCAATTTACAGTCCTCTGGCAAATGGGGACAGACATACACACACAAACACACACACACATATGCCAGTGGTGGGAAAGGAACACCTGCCTATTTACAGATTATTATTACAATACTACATACTTACGAGTCACGCCACACAGACTACACATTTCAAGGCTGTCATTATGACCCTCTAGGAATGCAGACATCAACAGGGATGCTGGCAGTTAAGATGTACATACCTATGAACTTGTGTGCTTAAAGTAGGAATCCATCCTGACCTGGAGTACGCCCATCTGTGGAATGGACAACTACTACCACTATACAGGGTTACAATGACCATGCCCATACACAGAGGCACATAACCAACACAAGGTGTCACTGGACATGCTCACATGCTTAGTAGCACAGGACTGTTCGGAATGCACTACTATGTGTCCATCTACACAAGGATATACTGGGCATGCTCATACACTTAGTAGCACAGGGGGTATGCTCAGCCACTTAGTAGCAAAGGGCTGTTCGGAATGCACTACTATGTGTCCATCTATACAAGGATATACTGGGCATGCTCATACACTTAGTAGCACAGGGCTGACTGGGATGCACTCTGATTCTAAACACAGAAGGGCACAGTGGCCATGCTATTACAGGTAGGCGTAAAGAACACATTGTAATGGGTTCTGGTGTTAGTAGTTGCCATTGTTAGCAGGAATGCTGCTCTACATATATTTGACACCGGTCTTTTACACAATGTCTGCTGTCATTCTGAGATGACATGGCTGACAGTAGACAGACCTTTGACACATACCACATGCATCCATAATTCAAGGAAGTGGGGATAATACCCAAGTCGCATCCACCCACACAGTGCCATTCCAAGGCAAATGTCCTAAACAAAGGATAACTCCCTGACACCTACAGGACAACTGCATTGTTTTCTTATGCTAACCAGTGCTAGACATGTAGCGTCCATAATCCCAGCTGGTCACTGTAGATCCAACAATGGGGAGTACTGACATCTGTGCAGTGAGGAACACGTGGCTGATGGCTCTGTAGTGCACATCAGCACTACCACCATATACCTCAGAACCAGACATGTGGGCCATAACACAGGTACGGACCGCTCCAGGTGGTGTCTCCACATACATAAAGGCCACTCACATGTACTGACCTGTACCCCCACGAAAGGCATCACAGATGAGTCATGTGCAGGACACAGTGTCACATGCTGCATTCTAGAATGTAAACCTCAGACACCACCATGCCCTCAGACCACCAACATGCATCCATACATGTTGTGGGTCATATAAGAGTACACCACCATATAACTCTTGACCTGTGGATTGTACCAAGCTCTACATCAACTGTAGAAAGGACCTATGTACTGACACAGTTGCATCATGTGTTATGCAATGCAATGATACCACTGTCTGTAACCAGGTCAGCTGTACACATACCAGGGGCCCGCGGTACTTTCCACCATTAGCAGATGACTGTTGCTGTACACCAGTACACACCCTCATGTATGGATATGACATACATGTAACTGCCCTGGGTATGTACATGCCACACACACACACACACACACACACACACACACACACACACACACACACAAAATATACATGTAAATAGCATAGCTGTTGTTGTCCTTTGTGCAAACAGCTGGCTACAGCCATTACACACATGCACATGGAATGTAGGTCCATGGCTGCTGAATGCCTACAGTACATAAGGTGTGATATCAATGTTGACTGAGGTAACATTCCCTCTGTACCGGTCACCTATTAAACCCATCATATCATACAACAGTCCATGTGTCATGTATGTCATTACACATGTCCACCAATTGCAATGCCTACAAACATGGGCAAACGTCAGGATTGTAGGACCTACACACCTGTAAATGTAGTGTTGTGCTTTCAGATAACATATGTGTGCAGTTGCTGATGTATGCAGGTGATGTGTATCCTAGTACATCATGCAGTTGCAATGCAGCCTCAACATTGCCAACTGTATATGGTGACATGCTGAATGTATGGAAAGTTGTACCTCAGGTATGGACAGATATGTGGAAATAACTAAGTGGTGGGGCATCTTTGCAGATGGATATTTGCTGTGGACAGCTCACAGGTGTGTCACAAGTGGTCCTACAATAATCTGTGTAACCGGTAAGCAATGGTTTCGTTAACTGAAGGACATAACACACAACTTAGACAATGGTCAGGGTGACAGCGAAGGTAAATCACTTGACACCTGTTAATAGTTAAGATGTCCCATGTGCATATATCAGCACTGTTGTCACAGGAAGCATCAGTACAGTTTGTAAGCATGCAATACTGCTGCACATCTGTCATACATATCATGAGCTAGGCAGGTCTGAGATTCACAGTACTGGCATGTGTGGTTGCGTGTGTGTCCATATATGTCACGCATGGTGGGGAATACATCTCAGTTGTTACTCACTCTCCTGTACACTAGTGTACACATCTGTACAGACTGCAATGTAGGAAGCAGGACATAGGCAGGGGTGTGTATCTCACATATGTGACATATCTGTATGTGCGTGACATAGGTGTATTCAATACTGAATGCCACAGTGTGTGTATGTATGGCTGTCTGGTCCCTGGGGTGAGGATGTATGCTACCATACTGATCTGATAAGACCCCTCCCCCATCCAGGCAATGCATTCTACTATCCATGTTGATGTCCTCGATCTTAGGCCATACTGACTACCTGTACATGTGTATTCTCTGTGGCACATCATGTAAATGCACAGTACTGTAATGATGAATTGCACATAGGCAGGGGTCCTCACCTCACCAGTAGCAACTGTGTGCAAGTGCGTGTTAATGTGTCGGTGAATCCGTGAGTGTGTGGGTGCATTACTGTGTCACTGAATACATGTGTGTCAATACCAGAGTGTGTGGGAGCAGTTTTGTGTTGGCATCCTGTCATGGGAACGTGTATTACTGATTCCCAATGAGGCATCACACTTCCCACTGGCCTCTACCCTTATAATCAGCTAGACCACTTTCTTACTTCACCACTCCATGTAACTGTACCTGTGATGTCACCCTTTAAGGGTGTCACGTCTGAAGCCACAGTAGCTTAATACACAGCTATCATGCTCTTGGATCAGTAGACGTGTTTGGAATGTGGGATATTCTCACTGGTATGTGGCATTACACAGTGCATGCTGGTATATTCATACATACCTGTGAGTAGTCCACATTGACATATGGGACACTAACTGCAAACACTAACATCCACCGGCACGTGAAGTTAGACCTGAAGGAGGACAGCAGAATATCATGACCAACATGCAGTTACTGTTGTTACACAATACACATACTGTTAATAGTATGAAAGACATTGTACACCTGTAGTGCGTGGTATTCCTGCTGCCTGTCAACAGTACTCAACAATTGTAAACTACACTTATCTTCCTAGTCTGTTCAACCCGTGCATCAGACCATATGAGCATGTCCCTGCACCGATGGTGTGGATGTCAGGGATGTGGCACAGGCATCATCATATGCACAGGGTGATAATGTTTGCCAGAGGCCTAGGCTGCACCATTGAATGACATCATGTGTGTGGGTTAGGGCCTTTGATCTAATTGGGCGTGTGTGGATGTTATGCATGTGTGTGTTGCGGTGCCCTACATATGTTTCCAGTGTGTGCGTGTATGTATGCACACAGTTCTGCCATGTGTCTGGCCTACATAGGGGTATTATTGACAGCTGCAGACTGTACAGGTGAGATTTTACAGTTCACAGTGTCCGGCCATGGACATGTGACCTGTGCTTGCCAGGGGTTGCATGGGCACTACCAGGCAGAGGTGCAGATTGGGTACTGTCTGATGTCACTTGTCCACTGGAACCATGTCCCTGTTGGGACCGTCCCAGGCTATGTGCACGTGGCCTGCTGTGTCATGGTGTGGACAGCACAGCACCAGATGCACTGCTGCTGCTACCGCCACTATGGGAGCGGACATGTGAGGTAGCTCATACACGTAGACCTGAAACAGGTGATGTAGCAGGCCTATGTCCACATGCCCAATGCCTCACTCCTACCAGATGTTCCAACACAGACAGCTCACGCTCATGGATTGTCATGCCATAGTCAAGGAGTCCAACCATGTCACCCAACCATCTATCGAAAGCTTCAGCAATCTGCTGTTGAGCATTTACCATTGCCTGGATGTTGTTGTTTAAATAACAGACAGCAGCCCTCTGAAGCCTCTGATCTTCTCTGTTGTGCCATTCAGCATGTGCCTGTGCCTCCATTACAGCCTGAAACATGCATCTGGTGACACCAGCTGCTGAGGTCTGTCTAGTAGGAGCATGTTGGCCAGAGGTCCTCCTATGAGCAGCACTGGCCACATGCCTGTGTGAGGCACCACCAGTCAGTTGGCTGACACCATGATGTGTAGGCACACCTTTCATAGCACCAACACTTTCCTCTTCCAAGCTACCACACACCAGCTGTCCTTCCTCTATGGCCACTGGTGATGGGGTATGTGCAGGCATGGGATCTGTGTGTGGGGATGAGGGGGATATAGCTGGAATGGCAAGCAATGGCACAGTTTCAGCCCCTGACAACTCTGCCTGTGACTCAATCATATGTTCCTCATCACTGCTAGAGTCTTTGGGGACACTAACATCAGATGTGCCGCAGGAGGGCAACGCACCTACATCAACTGTGAGGGCAGACAAGAACTGTACATTACAATCTATACAACAGACACACACACACACACACACACACACACACACACACACACACACACACACACACACACACACACACACACCATGTGATATGACAGAAGGCATGCAACATACATGTGATATGGCAGGTGGCATGCAGTGCAGACAATAATAGTGGTAGTTATCATACATCCCTGGGTTGCACACAACAGCATGCATGTGTCATAGCAGATGGCATGCAAATTACACAATCATAGTAGTAGTTAGCATACATCCCTGTGTTACACCATGTAGACCAGCACAGGTTAACAGTACACCTGCCTGATGTGTGGCATATGACCTTGACAATCACATGTAGTATGACATTTGATCTGCTGACGTGTGCAATGACAAGCATACATGTTTAACACAATGGTGTCCTGTCAAATATACAGTGGGGAAATGGTGTCCCAATGCAGTGTTGTCTGTCCACCCTACAGATATACTGCACATTTAGCTGATGTGCATGGCCATTGCAGGGAATCATGAGGCATCTCTATTGCTATACAGTGTGAGTTACAGACACAGTTCATAGCCATGACTGTGTTCAAATACAATACATATATACTGTGGAATGTGACCCATGTCATTCAGGTGTATACACACTAAACCATGATGTGGAAGTTGTGACACAGGTCACTGATGGGTATACAGATGACACCCCTGCACATCTGCAACCATATTGTTGCTGCCTGGCAACTATGGCCAGACAAGGCAAACATGTCGGTACACCATGTCCCACATGGCATCTGTGTACCACACACACACACACACACACACACACACACACACACACACACACACACACACACACACACACACACACACACACACACACACACATGAGGAACAAGTATGACATTGATGTCTGACACCAGTAAGGGGAATGTACTGTATCTGTGGGCTGATGTGAATACTGTATAGGTGACTGCTGTCATGTTGTGACACCCTCAAGATGTACACATCTTATGTGGTGGATTGATGTTATGCCTACACAAGATGTGCGCAGGCCTGTAGGATATCTAGGGTTCCACATCTATAATATAACCATTACGCAAAGGCCATAGTTGGAACATGTGTAGCCATTGTACAACACACAAGCACATCACGTCTACTGTGTGTGTTGCTCCATGTCTCTGGCCATCCTCCATTGCCATGTGTGTACATGTATTGGCCAAATTATTGCGGTGAGCATCTATTTCACATGTCTGCGTTGTCCCATATGGCATACACCCATAGATGTCATATGCTCCACTGACGACAAGGTTATTCAGATAAAGAGTGGTATGTGGGTTATGTTTTCAGGTTAGGTAGGCAGTGTTGCAGCCAGGCCAGTAGATGTCATGGACATGTCAAGATAGCACGTTACATTGTGTGACATTCATAGCAGGGCTATGAACCACAGCAGTGAATCCTGTGGGCTGGCCATAGTCCAGCCCACTGTGTAGTACTGTTTGTATTCCCCACATGTGTAGTTCTGATCTGTAGTACATGTCCCTACAGTGAACAGTACCTCCACCATTGTATACACAGCTTTCCACACATTTGGCAATGACAGTTTGTGAGGATTCATGTCGGTGAGATGATTCACATAGTTTGCAAGTGTTGCACATGGGTAGGCATTGTGATGCATTGCAGGTCCGACCTGTATATTGTGACAGGACCATACATTATATGTGCATGTTGTAAATGGCCACATGGCAGATAGATCTGTGCATTACGATTCCTGATAAATAATAACAGTCTCACCTGCAGTGGGCTGCTGTTGCAGCGGAATTCCAGAGGTACCTAAATAGGAGTAACACAGCAGTATGAGCATTATCCATGCCTGTATGATGGCTACAGGGTGCAATGTGCATGTTAACACATACACCAGTACATTAGACTATACTATGGTGTATGCACATGTGTGCATACACAGAGTAGCATACTACAGTATGTGGCATGTGTGTATACATGCCTTGCATATGATGTTACATTACATATTTTACAGTGACACATGCAACTATATGGACTTACCAAGCAACTCCAGGCTCAGTGGTTGAGAGACACCCACCTCCACAATATCGGCTAAGGCTTGTGGAAGTGATTCTGCAGGTGTCCCCAGGTTGGCCAGTAGCTCTTCCATACGTATGAGTGGGGGCTGGGTTGGTGGTCCACCACCTGTTGCACTTTGTTCCCTGGTGATTGCATTTGCACGCTGTTTTGCCCATCTAATGAGGTCTGTACAGTGTCTGCGCATCTGCTGGTATATGCGGTTGTGGCCACCGACATCATTAACCCACCTGTAAAGTTCCATCCACAGGGCATCCCGCTGCTGTGCATCCTGTGGCACATGGCTGAACAGTATATCATGATTGTCAAGTAGGTATGGCATGAGGGCCTCATCCTCCAAGCAGATAAAAGGGGGTAGCCTTGCACACAGCATACCTGGAAGACATAATGATGGAGACAGGTAACAGTAACTCACAAAGACATACAGAGCTACAGCTGAACATACATGTCTATCTCATTTATTACATTTAAATAGTTGTATTTGCAAACCTACATGACACTGATGTGTTTGTGTCATACACGTGACACTCAATGGTGAGTGGATATTATCTCCATATATGTGTATGTGTCACCTAATTACATTGCTCATACTCCATGCGGATACTGTCTTGATGTGGGCATGGCTGTTTGCATGTACTGGTATTCCTACCTATCAACACATGGCTGGATGTGTCCACATTAATGCAGTCGACCTTGATGCTGTGTATATGTCACATATAAAGACTTACACTGCCTTAACAGACATGACCTGTGACCCTGCAGACTTGCTCACATAAGGTTTTACATGTATGTTTTCTGCCATATACATCTACACTGCACTGTACAGCAATTCAACATCCTGCCTGTGTTGCATATGTGATACACATGGGACATTGGCTAGCCAGATGGTATTTGCAGGGATAGATATCAACTATAGCATGTACAGTCAAAGTCAACTAGTGGGCTATATGCCATGGGCCATGTATGAATCTAGGATGAAAGGTTACCTGGCAGTAGCCAACAGGCAGGTCTCTGGGGCCAGGTGGTGCAGGGCCACATTACTGATCCACAGGGTTAATGATACATTTACCATGCAGTCATCACACCATGTCTGAGAGAGGAGTAATGTGCAGCTTTGACGGACAGGAATGCATAATATGGCAGGACTATATAAAGTCTCAAAAACCCAAAAACAACGAAATGGACTTCGGCGACCCGAACCAAACTTTACAAACTATGAACAGTGACTGAAGTAAAGAATAGAATGGCCACAATAGCAGATGACTTTTAGCTTTCTTCCACTTTAATAACACGTGGACTTCTTCAGAAAAACCAGGACGCCTCCCTACATCCTGGTTTTATATCCATTAAACAGGAAATGATGTTAAAAACGTGAACATGATGTTTTACATTCATATATAAAATCATTTCAATTGTAAAACATTAAAACGTCAAAATAACATATATACAACATATTATTATTCATCATAATGAATAATGCCTTAAAAAAGGCATACTTAAAATGCATTTATTTTTGTTTATTTTTTCTTTTATTGTTGTTTCTTCACTTTTTCAATGGCCTTATTGCATCCCATTTGTCAAAACATAGATTTATGGGTGCTGGCCATATGATACCAAATCATTACAACATAACTTGGACTTCCAACAATTACCTTAGTTTCATGTAATTTTATGTTGTATGATTTTGTATGAATGTAACCTGATCTCACTAAAAAATCTACTAAATACCAATAGCAACTTGTACTACCGTGTTGCCTCATTACTACAATGATAATGAGTCACTATCTAATGAGAGCCAATAATTGTGACAAAACTGAGTCTGTCAAATAAATCTCCTTATATCATGACACTGAAAGTGGATCTGCCATGACCCTTTCATCGATTGTCTAAGCTCCTAACTACCCCCTAGAAAATCTACAAAAGATGAGACCACCTATTGTGGGCAAGTGTGTGTTATGTCCCAAACATTCTCAAAAAGCGACCATGCATATAAGAAGGACCGATCCCACCGTATGAGGGAAGTTACCAAACTATATACCTATGATACCCCCATTATGTGATAGAATGAAAAATTATTATTTTCTGTTGTTCAAAAGCATTTGATATTTATCCCTTCATTTAAACCTGGGGGTTCATCAGCCCCTAAGCATAGCTGCCATATTGACTCTTTTTGCTCCAATTTGTTGTTAAGGTCTCCCTTGAGTAGACATTTATCTACGTGGTCTAAAACAAAAAATTCAAACTTCTTAAAATCTACACACTCTTGTGAGTGTCTTGCCAAAGAATTGTTCCTATCACTATTCTTAATGGCCAAATTATGTTCGTATATCCTACGTTTGAGCATTCTTTTAGTTTTCCCCACGTAGTACCTATCACAAGTAGAACAAGTGGCTAAATAAACCACGTATTCACTATTACAGTTGAAATACTTATATGCCCAAAATGTCCTTTTTGTATGCTTGATTGTCACAAAAGAAGTATTTGTAATGAACCTACACTGTCTACAATTCTGACAAGCGAAGGTTCCCTTCTTTTACTGATGTCCCTATTCCTTACCACTCTTTGTGTGTGGTCTATTTCTAACATACTCTTTACATTAGTAACATTTTTGTATGTGAAACATGGTTTGATGCCAACACATGCCGTGAGATCTCTGTTTCCTAAAATGATACCCCAATTTCTTTCTATAATACCTCTAATGTTTTCTAATTGATTAGAAATTGGGAGAGAAGCTAAATGAAAATCTGATAGTTTGTCTCTGTTAGGAGTGACACCTATTACTACTTCTTCCATGTGTCTCATTCCGTTACTTAACAAAATGGGCCTTGCTACTCCATTACGGAGCCCTCTGACTTCCTTTTCAATCCTCTTTATCATATGTTTTTTGTAGCCTCTAGCCAAGAATAGGTTTCTTAACTGCATTAACTCTTCTTGGTAGATGTTATCTTCAGATGTTAATCTACTAAGCCTGATTATCTGACCTTTGATAACATTTCTTTTCATGTGGGCGGGTGCAAACTATCTTTGTGCAGATATTGATTGGTGAAGCAGGGCTTTCTGTAGATTTTGCTGTGTAGTGTATTATTTGTGGAATCTATATAAAGTCTGATATCTAAGTAATTAATGCTTTTACCATATCCACTGTGTTTGAAAATCAAAAATTAGTAGTTTTATTTAAATCTTGAACCATAGTTTCAAATTCAATTTTGTCCCCATCCATGCAAAAACTAAATCGTCTATGTATCTTCCATAGAACATAGCTTTTCCAAAAGAGGATGTTTTTCAGATATTCCTGCTCCCAATCTGCCATAACGATGTTGGCGAGCTGGAGCGACTCTAGCCCCATCGCTACACCAGAAATCTGTTGATAGATCTTATTATCAAACTCAAAGAAATTATTGTGCAACACTATTTCCATTAAAGTACAGATTGTGTTGATTCTAGAGTTCTGTAATTCAGTGTTGTGTGTCAAATAATTCCTCAGATGTTCTATGCCACAATCCTGATCTATACTAGTATAAAGACTTTTAACATCTAGTGTTGCAAAATTGATTTCTTCAAATATGATATTAGACCTTCCTAAACTCTCCAGCAAGTGCCAGGAGTCCCTGATGTAATACTCAGATTTTTGTGCTATTTTGTTTAAAATGTCATCCAACCAAATTGATACACTTTCAGTTTTGAATTTTTGGCTGATATGATGGGCCTGAACGTTAGTTCCCCATCATCATTGTGTATTTTTGGTATTCCAAAAAAATTGCCCAATATTGGTTGTTCTACCATCAAGAAATCATAGTCTAAATTATCTATTTCCTCCTGGCATAGCATGTCGAAAAGGTGGGTATCCACCCTCCTATATTTGTTCAAAACAAAATCCATACTGACACCTTTATAATAATTAGTGTCGTTGAGCATAGAAGAAATACCCTCCACATAATCAACCTTGTTCATAATGACTAACTTTCCCCCCTTGTCCGCCCTCATGACCCTGATGTCCGGAGAGCTGGACAAGTGAGACAGTGCATCACGCTCTGAATTGGTTAAATTGTCTTCTGTTCCCCTGACATCCATTTTCCTGAATTCCATTTCACATATTTTTTGAAAGACCTGTAAAGTGTTCACTAAAGCTGGATTGAATGTACTGGGTCGTTTTAATCTCCTACCACTCTCTGAGCCTTTGACTATGACATCTTGTAAGATGTATCTTAGATTTAATTTTCGCATATATAATCTAAAATCGACCAGCAAATTGCCCATTCTGATGTTGTTGGCAGGAATAAAATTAAATCCCTTTCTTAACACATCTATACATGCATCAGTTACAGAAAAATCACTGAAATTTACAACACTGATATAATATGCTTTGTCACTATGTGGTGTATTCACCACTTTTTTCTGCCTTTCCCTTTTGGTTTCGCCCTGTACTGGGTGGAATTGTACCACCTGGTAGTCCTCTTTGGCTGTATCCTCTGTTGTTGAAAAGGAACAGACCTTTTACTGTTGTTACAATTTACCACCTCAGCGAAACTGGTAGAAGCAATAACTTCATTATTGGCAGATTCTTCATTATCATTTATAGATACACTGTCAATATGTACCATATGTTGTTGTTGCTGCTGCTGAATTTCACTAGTCAAAATATCTGCGGTAGCCATTAGTTCAAAATCTTGAACCTGGTCCTTCACTGCTACCCTTGTTGATGGCTCTCTCATCTCGGAGCCATTAATTACTTGTATATCTGGATGTGAATCCTTGTTGTTCACATCCTTACTATCGTTGTAGGAACAAATATAAGCTTGGTTAGCCTCATAGGCTGTTATATCTCTTTGTAGCTTATTTTGTTTCCTTACTATGATAGTTGCTCTGAGCCTGTTGGTCTTGGCTTCAATGCTATTGTAAAGTGAAGCAAATTGAATGAAACAACTGCATTGTTTAATGTCATTATCAAGTGTTTTAATTTTTTCTATTAGAACCTTAAGTTCTCCTTCATAATGTCCCAACAGGATCCGCATCATACTGATACCCGTATCATTATACAGTTTGGTCAACTTGGAACATAATTCATCCCCAGGACTGACGCATTTAGGATATTTAGCTGTCCTGAGGCCTTTTGGCACTATATTACGAGCAACACATTCTGTTAAGTATTGAGTCTCCAGGCTCAAAGTGGCATGCCTGGCTACCATTCGTTCTAATTCAAAAATCATTTTCTTGCAATTTAAAAAAGAATTGCTGTTACTTACTGGTTGCACATTGTTCAGGCTTCGAATGTCTGAAAATGGATTCACCTGTAGTTTTGTGACGAAACCCCAAACATTTCCAACATGTTCTAATTTGTCCGAGGTTTCGTTTCTATCACCAACAGTATTGGAGCTGTTAATTCCATATACAGCATTCTTTTGTGTAACTGCCGTATCAGAAAAAACACTCGTTTTAGCATTTGAAACTTCACCGGCCCCCTTGTTGTCAACCATAGCTGTGTTCCGGTTTAAACACTTGTAGACTATCTCCGTGATAGTTTTGATTAAATCCTCGGGCTCCTTGTACTGGTTCAGCTCTTCAGCTCCAACCGCTCTTCCACCGCCCGGCGTCGAATGAATGGATACGTTTAATAACGGATCCTGGGAGGAAACCTCTGCAGCCATCCCTCGGTCTTCACTCAGTCTCAAAAACCCAAAAACAACGAAATGGACTTGACCGAACCAAACTTTACAAACTATGAACAGTGACTGAAGTAAAGAATAGAATGGCCACAATAGCAGATGATTTTTTAGCTTTCTTCCACTTTAATGACACGTGGACTTCTTCAGAAAAACCAGGATGCCTCCCTACATCCTGGTTTTATATCCATTAAACAGGAAATGATGTTAAAAACGTAAACATGATGTTTTACATTCATATATAAAATCATTTCAATTGTAAAACATTAAAGCGTCAAAATAACATATATACAACATATTATTATTCATCATAATGAATAATGCCTTAAAAAGGCATACTTAAAATGCATTTATTTTTGTTTATTTTTCTTTTTTCTTTTTCTTCATTTTTCAATGGCCTTATTGCATCCCATTTGTCAAAACATAGATTTATGGGTGCTGGCCATATGATACCAAATCATTACAACATAACTTGGACTTCCAACAATTACCTTAGTTTCATGTAATTTTATGTTGTATGATTTTGTATGAATGTAACCTGATCTCACTAAAAAATCTACTAAATACCAATAGCAACTTGTACTACCGTGTTGCCTCATTACTACAATGATAATGAGTCACTATCTAATGAGAGCCAATAATTGTGACAAAACTGAGTCTGTCAAATAAATCTCCTTATATCATGACACTGAAAGTGGATCTCGCCATGACCCCTTTCATCGATTGTCTAAGCTCCTAACTACCCCCTAGAAAATCTCCAAAAGATGAGACCACCTATTGTGGACAAGTGTGTGTTATGTCCCAAACGTTCTCAAAAACGACCATGCATATAAGAAGGACCCATCCACCGTATGAGGGAAGTTACCAAACTATATACCTATGATACCCCCATTATGTGATAGAATGAAAAATTATTATTTTCTGTTGTTCAAAAAGCATTTGATATTTATCCCTTCATTTAAACCTGGGGGTTCATCAGCCCCTAAGCATAGCTGCCATATTGACTCTTTTTGCTCCAATTTGTTGTTAAGGTCTCCCTTGAGTAGACATTTATCTACGTGGTCTAAAACAAAAAATTCAAACTTCTTAAAATCTACACACTCTTGTGAGTGTCTTGCCAAAGAATTGTTCCTATCACTATTCTTAATGGCCAAATTATGTTCGTATATCCTACGTTTGAGCATTCTTTTAGTTTTCCCCACGTAGTACCTATCACAAGTAGAACAAGTGGCTAAATAAACCACGTATTCACTATTACAGTTGAAATACTTATATGCCCAAAATGTCCTTTTTGTATGCTTGATTGTCACAAAAGAAGTATTTGTAATGAACCTACACTGTCTACAATTCTGACAAGCGAAGGTTCCCTTCTTTTTACTGATGTCCCTATTCCTTACCACTCTTTGTGTGTGGTCTATTTCTAACATACTCTTTACATTAGTAACATTTTTGTATGTGAAACATGGTTTGATGCCAACACATGCCATGAGATCTCTGTTTCCTAAAATGATACCCCAATTTCTTTCTATAATACCTCTAATGTTTTCTAATTGATTAGAAATTGGGAGAGGAAACGCTAAATGAAAATCTGATAGTTTGTCTCTGTTAGGAGTGACACCTATTACTACTTCTTCCATGTGTCTCATTCCGTTACTTAACAAAATGGGCCTTGCTACTCCATTACGGAGCCCTCTGACTTCCTTTTCAATCCTCTTTATCATATGTTTTTTGTAGCCTCTAGCCAAGAATAGGTTTCTTAACTGCATTAACTCTTCTTGGTAGATGTTATCTTCAGATGTTAATCTACTAAGCCTGATTATCTGACCTTTGATAACATTTCTTTTCATGTGGGCGGGGTGCAAACTATCTTTGTGCAGATATTGATTGGTGAAGCAGGGCTTTCTGTAGATTTTGCTGTGTAGTGTATTATTTGTGGAATCTATATAAAGTCTGATATCTAAGTAATTAATGCTTTTACCATATCCACTGTGTTTGAAAATCAAAAAATTAGTAGTTTTATTTAAATCTTGAACCATAGTTTCAAATTCAATTTTGTCCCCCGCCCATGCAAAAACTAAATCGTCTATGTATCTTCCATAGAACATAGCTTTTCCAAAAAGAGGATGTTTTTTCAGATATTCCTGCTCCCAATCTGCCATAACGATGTTGGCGAACGCTGGAGCGACTCTAGCCCCCATCGCTACACCAGAAATCTGTTGATAGATCTTATTATCAAACTCAAAGAAATTATTGTGCAACACTATTTCCATTAAAGTACAGATTGTGTTGATTCTAGAGTTCTGTAATTCAGTGTTGTGTGTCAAATAATTCCTCAGATGTTCTATGCCACAATCCTGATCTATACTAGTATAAAGACTTTTAACATCTAGTGTTGCAAAATTGATTTCTTCAAATATGATATTAGACCTTCCTAAACTCTCCAGCAAGTGCCAGGAGTCCCTGATGTAATACTCAGATTTTTGTGCAACATATGGTACATATTGACAGTGTATCTATAAATGATAATGAAGAATCTGCCAATAATGAAGTTATTGCTTCTACCAGTTTCGCTGAGGTGGTAAATTGTAACAACAGTAAAAGGTCTGTTCCTTTTCAACAACAGAGGATACAGCCAAAGAGGACTACCAGGTGGTACAATTCCACCCAGTACAGGGCGAAACCAAAAGGGAAAGGCAGAAAAAAGTGGTGAATACACCACATAGTGACAAAGCATATTATATCAGTGTTGTAAATTTCAGTGATTTTTCTGTAACTGATGCATGTATAGATGTGTTAAGAAAGGGATTTAATTTTATTCCTGCCAACAACCTCAGAATGGGCAATTTGCTGGTCGATTTTAGATTATATATGCGAAAATTAAATCTAAGATACATCTTACAAGATGTCATAGTCAAAGGCTCAGAGAGTGGTAGGAGATTAAAACGACCCAGTACATTCAATCCAGCTTTAGTGAACACTTTACAGGTCTTTCAACAAATATGTGAAATGGAATTCAGGAAAATGGATGTCAGGGGAACAGAAGACAATTTAACCAATTCAGAGCGTGATGCACTGTCTCACTTGTCCAGCTCTCCGGACATCAGGGTCATGAGGGCGGACAAGGGGGGAAAGTTAGTCATTATGAACAAGGTTGATTATGTGGAGGGTATTTCTTCTATGCTCAACGACACTAATTATTATAAAGGTGTCAGTATGGATTTTGTTTTGAACAAATATAGGAGGGTGGATACCCACCTTTTCGACATGCTATGCCAGGAGGAAATAGATAATTTAGACTATGATTTCTTGATGGTAGAACAACCAAGATTGGGCAATTTTTTTGGAATACCAAAAATACACAATGATGATGGGGAACTAACGTTCAGGCCCATCATATCAGCCAAAAATTCAAAAACTGAAAGTGTATCAATTTGGTTGGATGACATTTTAAACAAAATAGCACAAAAATCTGAGTATTACATCAGGGACTCCTGGCACTTGCTGGAGAGTTTAGGAAGGTCTAATATCATATTTGAAGAAATCAATTTTGCAACACTAGATGTTAAAAGTCTTTATACTAGTATAGATCAGGATTGTGGCATAGAACATCTGAGGAATTATTTGACACACAACACTGAATTACAGAACTCTAGAATCAACACAATCTGTACTTTAATGGAAATAGTGTTGCACAATAATTTCTTTGAGTTTGATAATAAGATCTATCAACAGATTTCTGGTGTAGCGATGGGGGCTAGAGTCGCTCCAGCGTTCGCCAACATCGTTATGGCAGATTGGGAGCAGGAATATCTGAAAAAACATCCTCTTTTTGGAAAAGCTATGTTCTATGGAAGATACATAGACGATTTAGTTTTTGCATGGATGGGGACAAAATTGAATTTGAAACTATGGTTCAAGATTTAAATAAAACTACCAATTTTTGATTTTCAAACACAGTGGATATGGTAAAAGCATTAATTACTTAGATATCAGACTTTATATAGATTCCACAAATAATACACTACACAGCAAAATCTACAGAAAGCCCTGCTTCACCAATCAATATCTGCACAAAGATAGTTTGCACCCACATGAAAAGAAATGTTATCAAAGGTCAGATAATCAGGCTTAGTAGATTAACATCTGAAGATAACATCTACCAAGAAGAGTTAATGCAGTTAAGAAACCTATTCTTGGCTAGAGGCTACAAAAAACATATGATAAAGAGGATTGAAAAGGAAGTCAGAGGGCTCCGTAATGGAGTAGCAAGGCCCATTTTGTTAAGTAACGGAATGAGACACATGGAAGAAGTAGTAATAGGTGTCACTCCTAACAGAGACAAACTATCAGATTTTCATTTAGCGTTTCCTCTCCCAATTTCTAATCAATTAGAAAACATTAGAGGTATTATAGAAAGAAATTGGGGTATCATTTTAGGAAACAGAGATCTCATGGCATGTGTTGGCATCAAACCATGTTTCACATACAAAATGTTACTAATGTAAAGAGTATGTTAGAAATAGACCACACACAAAGAGTGGTAAGGAATAGGGACATCAGTAAAAGAAGGAACCTTCTTGTCAGAAATGTAGACAGTGTAGGTTCATTACAAATACTTCTTTTGTGACAATCAAGCATACAAAAAGGACATTTTGGGCATATAAGTATTTCAACTGTAATAGTGAATACGTGGTTTATTTAGCCACTTGTTCTACTTGTGATAGGTACTACGTGGGGAAAACTAAAAGAATGCTCAAGCGTGGGATATACGAACATAATTTGGCCATTAAGAATAGTGATAGGAACAATTCTTTGGCAAGACACTCACAAGAGTGTGTAGATTTTAAGAAGTTTGAATTTTTTGTTTTAGACCACGTAGATAAATGTCTACTCAAGGGAGACCTTAACAACAAATTGGAGCAAAAAGAGTCAATATGGCAGCTATGCTTAGGGGCTGATGAACCCCCAGGTTTAAATGAAGGGATAAATATCAAATGCTTTTTGAACAACAGAAAATAATAATTTTTCATTCTATCACATAATGGGGGTATCATAGGTATATAGTTTGGTAACTTCCCTCATACGGTGGGATCGGTCCTTCTTATATGCATGGTCGTTTTTGAGAACGTTTGGGACATAACACACACTTGTCCACAATAGGTGGTCTCATCTTTTGGAGATTTTCTAGGGGGTAGTTAGGAGCTTAGACAATCGATGAAAGGGGTCATGGCGAGATCCACTTTCAGTGTCATGATATAAGGAGATTTATTTGACAGACTCAGTTTTGTCACAATTATTGGCTCTCATTAGATAGTGACTCATTATCATTGTAGTAATGAGGCAACACGGTAGTATAAGTTGCTATTGGTATTTAGTAGATTTTTTAGTGAGATCAGGTTACATTCATACAAAATCATACAACATAAAATTACATGAAACTAAGGTAATTGTTGGAAGTCCAAGTTATGTTGTAATGATTTGGTATCATATGGCCAGCACCCATAAATCTATGTTTTGACAAATGGGATGCAATAAGGCCATTGAAAAAATGAAGAAAAAAGAAAAAAAGAAAAAATAAACAAAAATAAATGCATTTTAAGTATGCCTTTTTTAAGGCATTATTCATTATGATGAATAATAATATGTTGTATATATGTTATTTTGACGTTTTAATGTTTTACAATTGAAATGATTTTATATATGAATGTAAAACATCATGTTCACGTTTTTAACATCATTTCCTGTTTAATGGATATAAAACCAGGATGTAGGGAGGCGTCCTGGTTTTTCTGAAGAAGTCCACGTGTTATTAAAGTGGAAGAAAGCTAAAAATCATCTGCTATTGTGGCCATTCTATTCTTTACTTCAGTCACTGTTCATAGTTTGTAAAGTTTGGTTCGGGTCGCCGAAGTCCATTTCGTTGTTTTTGGGTTTTTGAGACTGAGTGAAGACCGAGGGATGGCTGCAGAGGTTTCCTCCCAGGATCCGTTATTAAACGTATCCATTCATTCGACGCCGGGCGGTGGAAGAGCAGTTGGAGCTGAAGAGCTGAACCAGTACAAGGAGCCCGAGGATTTAATCAAAACTATCACGGAGATAGTCTACAAGTGTTTAAACCGGAACACAGCTATGGTTGACAACAAGGGGGCCGGTGAAGTTTCAAATGCTAAAACGAGTGTTTTTTCGGATACGGCAGTTACACAAAAGAACGCTGTATATGGAATTAACAGCTCCAATACTGTTGGTGATAGAAACGAAACCTCGGACAAATTAGAACATGTTGGAAATGTTTGGGGTTTCGTCACAAAACTACAGGTGAATCCATTTTCAGACATTCGAAGCCTGAACAATGTGCAACCAGTAAGTAACAGCAATTCTTTTTTAAATTGCAAGAAAATGATTTTTGAATTAGAACGAATGGTAGCCAGGCATGCCACTTTGAGCCTGGAGACTCAATACTTAACAGAATGTGTTGCTCGTAATATAGTGCCAAAAGGCCTCAGGACAGCTAAATATCCTAATTGCGTCAGTCCTGGGGATGAATTATGTTCCAAGTTGACCAAACTGTATAATGATACGGGTATCAGTATGATGCGGATCCTGTTGGGACATTATGAAGGAGAACTTAAGGTTC
This sequence comes from Protopterus annectens, assembly GCF_019279795.1. NCBI lineage: Eukaryota > Metazoa > Chordata > Ceratodontiformes > Protopteridae > Protopterus > Protopterus annectens. Next base: position 1,755,550,392 of record NC_056726.1, read on the forward strand.
TAATAGAAAAAATTAAAACACTTGATAATGACATTAAACAATGCAGTTGTTTCATTCAATTTGCTTCACTTTACAATAGCATTGAAGCCAAGACCAACAGGCTCAGAGCAACTATCATAGTAAGGAAACAAAATAAGCTACGAAGAGATATAACAGCCTATGAGGCTAACCAAGCTTATATTTGTTCCTACAACGATAGTAAGGATGTGAACAACAAGGATTCACATCCAGATATACAAGTAATTAATCGCTCCGAGATGAGAGAGCCATCAACAAGGGTAGCAGTCAAGGACCAGGTTCAAGATTTTGAACTAATGGCTACCGCAGATATTTTGACTAGTGAAATTCAGCAGCAGCAACAACAACATATGGTACATATTGACAGTGTATCTATAAATGATAATGAAGAATCTGCCAATAATGAAGTTATTGCTTCTACCAGTTTCGCTGAGGTGGTAAATTGTAACAACAGTAAAAGGTCTGTTCCTTTTCAACAACAGAGGATACAGCCAAAGAGGACTACCAGGTGGTACAATTCCACCCAGTACAGAAGGCGAAACCAAAGGGAAAGGCAGAAAAAGTGGTGAATACACCACATAGTGACAAAGCATATTATATCAGTGTTGTAAATTTCAGTGATTTTTCTGTAACTGATGCATGTATAGATGTGTTAAGAAAGGGATTTAATTTTATTCCTGCCAACAACATCAGAATGGGCAATTTGCTGGTCGATTTTAGATTATATATGAAAATTAAATCTAAGATACATCTTACAAGATGTCATAGTCAAAGGCTCAGAGAGTGGTAGGAGATTAAAACGACCCAGTACATTCAATCCAGCTTTAGTGAACACTTTACAGGTCTTTCAAAAATATGTGAAATGGAATTCAGGAAAATGGATGTCAGGGGAACAGAAGACAATTTAACCAATTCAGAGCGTGATGCAATGTCTCACTTGTCCAGCTCTCCGGACATCAGGGTCATGAGGGCGGACAAGGGGGGAAAGTTAGTCATTTTGAACAAGGTTGATTATGTGGAGGGTATTTCTTCTATGCTCAACGACACTAATTATTATAAAGGTGTCAGTATGGATTTTGTTTTGAACAAATATAGGAGGGTGGATACCCACCTTTTCGACATGCTATGCCAGGAAGAAATAGATAATTTAGACTATGATTTCTTGATGGTAGAACAACCAATATTGGGCAATTTTTTTGGAATACCAAAAATACACAATGATGATGGGGAACTAACGTTCAGGCCCATCATATCAGCCAAAAATTCAAAAACTGAAAGTGTATCAATTTGGTTGGATGACATTTTAAACAAAATAGCACAAAAATCTGAGTATTACATCAGGGACTCCTGGCACTTGCTGGAGAGTTTAGGAAGGTCTAATATCATATTTGAAGAAATCAATTTTGCAACACTAGATGTTAAAAGTCTTTATACTAGTATAGATCAGGATTGTGGCATAGAACATCTGAGGAATTATTTGACACACAACACTGAATTACAGAACTCTAGAATCAACACAATCTGTACTTTAATGGAAATAGTGTTGCACAATAATTTCTTTGAGTTTGATAATAAGATCTATCAACAGATTTCTGGTGTAGCGATGGGGGCTAGAGTCGCTCCAGCGTTCGCCAACATCGTTATGGCAGATTGGGAGCAGGAATATCTGAAAAAACATCCTCTTTTTGGAAAAGCTATGTTCTATGGAAGATACATAGACGATTTAGTTTTTGCATGGGCGGGGGACAAAATTGAATTCGAAACTATGGTTCAAGATTTAAATAAAACTACTAATTTTTTGATTTTTAAACACAGTGGATATGGTAAAAGCATTAATTACTTAGATATCAGACTTTATATAGATTCCACAAATAATACACTACACAGCAAAATCTACAGAAAGCCCTGCTTCACCAATCAATATCTGCACAAAGATAGTTTGCACCCCGCCCACATGAAAAGAAATGTTATCAAAGGTCAGATAATCAGGCTTAGTAGATTAACATCTGAAGATAACATCTACCAAGAAGAGTTAATGCAGTTAAGAAACCTATTCTTGGCTAGAGGCTACAAAAAACATATGATAAAGAGGATTGAAAAGGAAGTCAGAGGGCTCCGTAATGGAGTAGCAAGGCCCATTTTGTTAAGTAACGGAATGAGACACATGGAAGAAGTAGTAATAGGTGTCACTCCTAACAGAGACAAACTATCAGATTTTCATTTAGCGTTTCCTCTCCCAATTTCTAATCAATTAGAAAACATTAGAGGTATTATAGAAAGAAATTGGGGTATCATTTTAGGAAACAGAGATCTCATGGCATGTGTTGGCATCAAACCATGTTTCACATACAAAAATGTTACTAATGTAAAGAGTATGTTAGAAATAGACCACACACAAAGAGTGGTAAGGAATAGGGACATCAGTAAAAGAAGGGAACCTTCGCTTGTCAGAATTGTAGACAGTGTAGGTTCATTACAAATACTTCTTTTGTGACAATCAAGCATACAAAAAGGACATTTTGGGCATATAAGTATTTCAACTTTAATAGTGAATACGTGGTTTATTTAGCCACTTGTTCTACTTGTGATAGGTACTACGTGGGGAAAACTAAAAGAATGCTCAAACGTAGGATATACGAACATAATTTGGCCATTAAGAATAGTGATAGGAACAATTCTTTGGCAAGACACTCACAAGAGTGTGTAGATTTTAAGAAGTTTGAATTTTTTGTTTTAGACCACGTAGATAAATGTCTACTCAAGGAGACCTTAACAACAAATTGGAGCAAAAGAGTCAATATGGCAGCTATGCTTAGGGGCTGATGAACCCCCAGGTTTAAATGAAGGGATAAATATCAAATGCTTTTTGAACAACAGAAAATAATAATTTTTCATTCTATCACATAATGGGGGTATCATAGGTATATAGTTTGGTAACTTCCCTCATACGGTGGGATCGGTCCTTCTTATATGCATGGTCGTTTTTGAGAACGTTTGGGACATAACACACACTTGTCCACAATAGGTGGTCTCATCTTTTGGAGATTTTCTAGGGGGTAGTTAGGAGCTTAGACAATCGATGAAAGGGGTCATGGCGAGATCCACTTTCAGTGTCATGATATAAGGAGATTTATTTGACAGACTCAGTTTTGTCACAATTATTGGCTCTCATTAGATAGTGACTCATTATCATTGTAGTAATGAGGCAACACGGTAGTATAAGTTGCTATTGGTATTTAGTAGATTTTTTAGTGAGATCAGGTTACATTCATACAAAATCATACAACATAAAATTACATGAAACTAAGGTAATTGTTGGAAGTCCAAGTTATGTTGTAATGATTTGGTATCATATGGCCAGCACCCATAAATCTATGTTTTGACAAATGGGATGCAATAAGGCCATTGAAAAAATGAAGAAAAAAGGAAAAAAAGAAAAATAAACAAAAATAAATGCATTTTAAGTATGCCTTTTTTAAGGCATTATTCATTATGATGAATAATAATATGTTGTATATATGTTATTTTGACGTTTTAATGTTTTACAATTGAAATGATTTTATATATGAATGTAAAACATCATGTTCACGTTTTTAACATCATTTCCTGTTTAATGGATATAAAACCAGGATGTAGGGAGGCGTCCTGGTTTTTCTGAAGAAGTCCACGTGTTATTAAAGTGGAAGAAAGCTAAAAATCATCTGCTATTGTGGCCATTCTATTCTTTACTTCAGTCACTGTTCATAGTTTGTAAGGACTATATAAAGTGTATGGGGCAAGGATCTGTCCAGCATGTGGAAGGTGGATGTCCATGAAGTATGTGTTTGAGATCAGGATGTGTACGTGTAACATGTCCAACATCACTGGGTTGGACATGGATTTATTCAGAGTATGAGTCATGCTACATAGTGGAGATGGGGAATGGGAAGGCTGGTGCAGGCCATCTGCACATGGCCAATACCCCTTAAAGGAAATGTGTGATCGGATATGGGTCAGTTGAGTGTTGTGCATGGCTGGACAATGATCTCTAAATTCATGAATGGCACCATGTCATTATTAGGGTTGCCACCTATGACTACCTGACAGGTGTGGTGATGTAGTTATCACAGGACAGACAACTGCCCAGCTGCATCCCTTACACACAGGTGTCCACATGGTGGCCTAATGGTAAGGTGTTTGCCTTACAAACACAAGGTGCAGGGTTTGAGTCTCACAAGGGATAATTGGCTAGTCTTACAATAGCTTGCAAGGGCAGTTAACCTAGTACTAACCTATGAAAGAAAGTATATATTATTATGTTGACAGCTGCCTAGGTGGTAGTTCATGGGTACAGGGTTATTAACATAGAGGTGACAATGCAATATGTAGCTGTCAGATTGTGGCCATATGTCACACACACCTCACCCACAAAGCCCCTTCTGTATGTTGTCCACAACACTCCTGAGTCGTCTATTGCTCCTAGATCATAATCATTTCATACTTCAATAGGCAGATGCCTTCTGTTTGTCTGTGAGGTATGAACTACCATTAAGGGGAATACAATTCATTAACCCTGACTTACTGTAGCTGCCGCTGGTGTGATGAGCATGTATTATTCAGACACCTTCTGTAGTGTTGGTTCTGCCAGCAGTCCCGTTGCAAAACACTCCTGTGACATAGGAATGTACATCTAGTATACTGAGTGTAGGTGGTACACAGTATGGGTGATGATGTCCTATGACCTGGCAAGGTTATGATATGCAGTGTGAAATCAACCTTACTGTCATCTACATTTGTACTGATGACATCAATTATTTGATCAAGGTTCATGGCCTACCAGACCAGACTCAGCAGGGTAGTAGTGCAGTACTTCCCATTATCAGTGGTGTCTCCCCCTTTGTGGGTTGTGATACCTGTTGGTGTGCACCATTCAGTGTGTACACAGCCTGACATGGAGCTATGTTTTAGATGATGACTACTTGGAGAGCATCTTGATTTGCCATATGTGTATGATACAACCTGTGATGTGGGCAGGTCCCATGCAGCATGAGCGCAGCTTGTACCTGCATAGTTGTGGGTACAGGGGCCCTGTGGTGTACATGGATATATGATTGTGTACCTGTTTGGGGGGGGGCATGTGTTTATGTTATCCAAGACTCTATCTGGATTGCTTATTCATGCTCAGCACTTGTTCAGAACTTGTAAGCACTACGTAAGCTAATAATCACTATAACACTCAATCTTCTTCATTACCTAGAGGTAAACAGGTTTTGTACATACTTTTCTTACTTGCTTAGAGTAAAATAGCTCTTGTACTCACTTTCCTCACTTATCTAGGGGAAAGTAGTTCTATATTCAGGCATGCCCAAGAGTCAACTGCCAGTGTTCTCACCTGTCTATCTGATGAATCTGGGCATCTTGAGGCAATGTACACATTGCCTCATGTACACAGACAAGCCTCTCTGCCTACCACCCAACACTAGAAACTGTGAGAGATGCACTTATCTAGCCAAACTGGAGGTAAAGCTCTCTCAAACCAAGCCTGACCCTGACAGTCATGTGGAGAAGGTAAACATTCACACCACACCACACTCATCACATAGTCTCACTGAATCTACCCCACCATTAACTGAGAAAACTACTCATGTATCAACTCATTAGCTCAACGCTTTCTGGAATTCATAAACACCAATGCTCTGGATGAACATATCCTCACACCCACCAGGGGCAACAATATCCTAGACCTAGGCATTACCAACATGAGTGACCGGTGCTTCACACATGAAGTCAACTCCTCATTGGTCCGATCCGACCATGAGCTGAACACTGTTGATATCCACATCCCACCCCCACCCCCCGTTAAGGGAACCACAGTATAATATGTCTACAAAGCCAATTTCATGCTTCTTAAGACAGACGTGGTGAATGTCATGACACCCATGCAGATGGACAACACTGTTACAACTGCTGAATCCTACACAAATGAACTCTATAAGCACTTATACGAGTGCATGGGTTGTGCTATCCCAAACAGAACCAAGACGCTATACTCCTAATTAAGGAAACTAATCTGGTGGTCCCCTGCCATAAACAAACTGTACTACAGGAGGAAGACACTGTTTCAAATGAGAGTACAATCTCATGCATGGAGGAGCTCCCTGGTCAGCCTCAGTAAGAAGGTGAGATCCCTTAGAAGATCCTACAAAGCTAGCTATGAAAACAAAACTGCCACTAACTCCAACAACAACCACAAAGCATTCTATAGCTATGTCACATACCTCGATGTCAACAGCCAGATCTGCTCTGAGTTACAGCACAAAGGCATGAACATTACAGGACCAACTTATATTGGCAACATCCTGGCAGATAGGTTCAGTGCTACCTTCCCCCCCTCCCTCTCAAAGCTGCACACTCTAAAGCCAATATCACAGCATTCATGGGACCGGATAACATCCCAGGCTGTGTTTTACACAAACTTCAGAACGTACTGGCTCCCCACCTATGCACTATGTTCAATAATAGCCTCACATCAGGCTTAGTTCCACCTGAATGGCGCACAGCAACAGTTATCCCACTCCACAAAGGTGGCGCCACAACAGACAATGGGACCTATTGCCCTATAGGCCTGACTAGCCTGGTCTGCAAGGCTATGGAGCACATCATGGATCTCAGTCACAGAGACATTGGGTACCTCCAAACCTTTGACCCCTCCCAGTTTGGCATTGTTAAGGGCAGACCATGCCTTCTAAACCTGGTAGACTTCTTAGAGACAGTTATCAAGGCATTAGATGATGGTAAGGAGGTCCACACAGCCTACCTGGAGCTCTCATAGGCTTTCAACACCATTCCCCCTTCTGGTATTATCAACATACCCATCCACCTGAACATTAACCCCTATGTCATGTGATAGTTTGCAAAGTGGCTCACGGACAGAACCCACACAGTGGGAGTTACATACCCTAGGTCCGACTGTATACCAGTTACAAGTGGCATCCCCCAGGGCTCAGTCCTAGGATCCCTCATGTTCGGTATATAATTCTCTGACATACAGACAAGCACAGGAGGGCTTTGGCTGAAAAGGTTTGCAGACGACTGCAAACTAGGGGACATAATTGTTTCCCCAGCTGTTACAGACACCCTCTGGAAGGGTCGCACTGAGATGGATACCTGGTGTCAATATCATGGCCTCAAGCTGAATGCCTAAAAGTACATAGTCATCCCCTTTGGATATAACTAATTACCCGTAGACTACCACATAGGTGCTAGTCCCCTACATACAGAAAAGGTAATAAGGGATCCGGGAAACCCAGAAGATAGCAATCTCTCCTTCAATACCCATAATGACAAGGTGGTTAGAATATCCTTCTACATGACCCCCTAATCTCTACTGGGTTCGCATCCAGATCAAAGGAGGCCATTGTGCCTCTCTACTCATGACTTATTAGACCAATTAAAGGAAATAACACCCTGTTTGGGATATACCTTACAAGACAACTGCAACAGCTTGGATGACCACAACAGTACCACACCAAGAGGATTACTGACCTCAAACAGATGACCAATGCAGCCCAACCTAAGAAACTCCAGCTGTACTCCATTGCATACAGCATACTCACAGGTGATCTCCCATGTCCAACCTAGTATTGCTGGATATGCTCCACCTAAACAGACACCCCTGAGAGCCACATGCTCTAGGGATATACACCTAACCACAATGATGACTAGGACGTGCTGGACAGATAGATTCCTGACCTGGACACTCCCCATGCTTTGGAACATGATTCCAATGTACATCAGGCAGGGCCCCTCACTAGCACTCTTCAAGGGAAACCTTGACATGTGAATGGGAGACAGACATGTACCCCGGGGATCACTGCAGTGGCTCTGCTGGACAGAGGCACAGGGAACTAATGGCTCTGCCATTCAGAGGCACAGGGAACTAACCTATGGGGGTGGCGAAAGCCAACACACTCTATCTAGGCTTATAAATACCCTTGGTAAGACAGCCTAGTGCCTACCTTTGCACTTATTACATGCCTCATGTGCATGGATAGTTAACTAGCTCTTCCATTTTACATTGCTATCATGCTGATAAACTGTCAGGTGACTAAAAGACATATGTATCCTGTTACTGTGTATTGTCAATGCCAATAGACATAACTAATGTTTGCCTAACACAACAGTAATGCTATGTAACTTGTAATACATTTCTGCCTACAATACTGTACATTACACAGTTATTGGCACAATATCCCACAATGTAAATCATAATTGCACAGTGGGCCAACCTTCGACATGTTATTCTCAGTAATACACCCATAAGTATGGCTACTGTTACAATATATCAACATATACTATTCCCTGTTATAGCACATACTTGTTGGACCGGCCCTGCCACTGACAGTGGCTGGTGAGGAATATTTGTGTTCAAAGCCCTTATATAGCATCCCTTGTGGTGTATGCGGTGTTTGCCTTGTGACCTACTGCAGTACACACAAATACTACAAGCATTACTATGCTCAACAATACATCACTACAAGATAACTGTTTCCACTATATGGATTGCATGCACTTTAAATACTACAGAAAAGGTACTAAATACACAGATATACTGACTGTTCTACATACCTTATCAGTAACCTGAGGTGTTGTTAACTGTTGATTCAATCCTTTACAGTTTGTATTTCAATCTTCTTTGTAACGTTCTGCTGGTATATATGGATGGTTTGAATGTGTGATAACCCATCCTTTTCTAGTTAAATATCAGTAACGTGGTATCCTGACCACCAATTGGTGTTCCAAAGTAGTTAATTAGATGCACATCAGCTGTGCAGCTACTCCATTAGCCGATACCATGGCAACAGTGGTGTATAACTGAGTACTCTGTTTGGGCATTGTCTATTTGCCTTACTTTCAAGGAAGACGGCCAGGATGTGCTCTTTGTGATGTATTTCAACAGCTATATGGAGACAGACAGAGATATATTAGCTTCATGACTCCCGTGGATTTTGTGTAATGGCTAGACGATTTTGTTCTACATGTGAGTACAGCTGTTATATTACAGAACATTGCTACTTATGCAGGGTTTGTTTGTACATGATACTTCTGCAGATGTTTAAGTCTGGCAAGGATGTTTAGGCAGCTCAAGGCTGTATGGCTATGCATGAACTGTTATGTGGTTTACAGTGTGCTCACCAGACATCCTTGATTTGGTGTACAAGTGTAGTATACTGTGCTGTTACTCAGTAATTGCTAACACATCCTGGTGTACACACAACCCTCTCTGAAACAGGATTAGCGCAAACAAACCCTGTAACATCAACAGCTGTTTCATTGTATAACAGCAACTATTTCACATAGGGCCATGTTAGTGTGTCTCTGATAAGGTATGTTAAGGCTTCTGCAGATGTCGTACAGTGAGTGAATGATTTGTGATGTTATTACAGTTTGTACTGTAATTTGTTTGGGTGTGGGGGTGATGTTGGTGGGTGTGCATAGAAGATGCAGGTGTGTAGGAACTGCTTTTATACATAATCGATATGTGCGTGAGGGTTCCTTCCCTATTTGAACACCTATCCTTTAGTGGACTAATACTATGGTAATTGCAGGCTGATTCGTTAAGGCACTGTTATGTGGTTCCTGTATAGCATGCAGATGATGTTAGTCCTTGAAATCTTTCGGAAATACATCAGAATGTAATAAAGTGCTGCTACATGAAAGCTGTGTATTTCTGTCATAGATATTTGCAGTCATTATAGTTGTGTTGGTGACTGACCCTCTTTGGCTAGGGTTGCCACCTATTCATATGGCCATAGTGGGACATTTTCAAGACACACATCAGAACTTACAGGCCGACACAAACCCACGGTCAGTACTAGGGATAGAACTTTCCTTTCTTGCCTAAATATAAGCTTATTCTTGTAGCAGTTTAGTTGTTTATCCTGTTTCTTGTAACCTGTAGGTATTTTAGATACAGAAAGAACTATTGTATGCAACTATTACATTACATATGGGACATAATTTTGTCCTACAATCCCAGGACATTTGCCACGTTTAATACATTTGGTCAGGACACAACCGCCCAAAGAGGGACTGTCCCTCGCAAAGTGGGACAGGTGGTAACACTATCATTGGCTCATGTTCATAGCACATATTTGTAATTGTGTATAGGCATATACTCTCCATATCCTTTGTTCATAAAGGTTGGTCGTGGCGGAATGTGTGATTGCTATGGTCCATGTTATACACATATATGAACACTTCAACCGCTGTATACAGGATACCTATGGAATCCAGAAACCACACAGTTCCGACGCACACAGTACCGGGCCCAGACTCCCATACCCCACATTACCGACAGCGACAGTAACTCTCAAAAGTAACACAAACATGGAACACACACACGCACACACAGACACACTGCTACCCACCACATCCAAACAAACCATCCTACACTACATATGAGTAGGTGGGCAAGCCCCCATACACCCCCCATGTAGGTGTCTGCACCCCCACACCCCCCACTTTAATATTCTACCTCCTAGATCGCGCAAAATGACGCACAAAGGTAACTCACACCCACACATTACAGTCCCCCAAGAACACACACCACACCCAGAACACACACCTACATACACTACAACCCTCAGAAACACACTTACACACAGTAACCTACCTGAACCGCAACACCAGAAGCTCTAACTGTCCCTTAACATCGTGATTTTACACCTCGCGCATCTGGTGTTTTGGTACTGTTTTCTTTCAGACCTTAAACCTCAGGATTACGTGCGTCAGTATGTAAAACAGTCGGTATGTGGTAGGTATCCCATTTATATGTACCTCCATGGTTATGTAAATGTTGTTAACCTATCTATATATCTACATATATATGTATATCCCCATATGTCGACATATATATCTCTCTCTCTCCCGCTCTCTCTCTCTCTATAGATATATGATGATGTGTGTATATATATATATATATATATATATATATATATAGTTTATATATATATATATATATATATATATATATATATATTTTTTTTTATATATATATATATATATATATATATATATATATATTTTTATATATATATATATATATATATATATGTATACACATGTATATCTATATAAAAAACACATTGGGTACATGCTGTTGTGTCCTATTTCAATACATTCCTACCTTTTGTGTTTTATCCTGTCAGTATACATGACTGCCATTGGTACATCTCAGGTAGCTTAGTGGTATGTTATTGTGAAGATTGTGTACATGGTTGCGTGTTCTAATCCTGGCAGTGATATTTTACCTCTCAGAGCAGGCACTGGTAGTGCAAGGGTGATAAATACACATTTCAGCGGTTGTGTGTTCCACATGTTTATTATTCTGTGGAAAACTACCTATATACGCAAGCTGTGTATAAGGTATACTATGTAACATGTAAACATCTGAGAAGATTCCTGTCAAGGATACTCCCCATTATTTGGAACTACATCCCTGATTACATTATACAAAACCCCTCACTAACACTCCAGGAAATCCTTACAGAGTGGGTGGGGGAACAGTGGATACACCCCAGGGATCCCGCAATTGGCTCTGCTCCACAGAGTTACAGTTAGTTAATCGATGGGGTGGCAACAGCAGACACATCTTGCCTATGCTTATGAGTGGCCTCGGCAGTTGGGCATGTACTTACCCATGTATCTATGAACCTCTACATACAGTATGGACACATGCTGATAGCTTAATTTACTGTTCAGGTATTGACTTACCTTGTGCCACTGGGGGTTGTGTGTACAATAGTTGAGGGCTACCTATGTAGGATGCACACAGTAGACCATCTACACATGACAATTTACAGGTGGTCGTATGTGTGTGCCATTTATGTTTGCTCTGTGTGCAGGTGGAGAAGGGTGTCAGTCCATGAGTGCCTACACTGTCAGTGTGTGTGCTATATGTTCCCTCTTTGCCAAGGCATGGGCATACTGGGAATGCCTCCATCCGCCTACTGGGGCTGGCACAGGGTGTTCGTAGTCTGAGTCCCTCTGTGCCTGTGGGTCCCTTGGCAATGGTGGTGGGCTGTGAGGGCCTTCACCATTATGTCCCTACTGCAGCTGTTTCAGCAGGATCATATTGTGTAGCATGGCACATACTATGAAGATGTGGGCACACGTGCCTGGCGAGTACTGCAAGGCTCCACCAGATATGTCCAAGCAACAGAACCATGATTTCAGCATCCCAAACACACGTTCTATGATGATTCTGGTTTCTGCGTGTGCCTCATTATGGTGTTCTTGCATGGCTGTGTGTGCATTTCTGATGAGAGTCATCATCCATGTTTCCAGTGCATAGCCAGCATCCCCCACCAGGTGGCCATATGGGATGCCCCCCGGCAAATACCTGATACAGCTGTGAGGCATGCCAGATGTGGGAGTCATGATAGCTTCCAGAGCTGCCAGCACACACATCCATGGTAATGCCCCGGGCATTGCACATGACCTGGCAGTTGATGGAGGGGTATCCCTTGCAGTTTATGTAGCGCCTCGGGTGGTGACTTGATGTGTATGTGCGTGCAGTCTATTGCACCCAGTACCTCCGGGTAGTCTGCCACACGGTGGAAGAGATGCATATTGCTGGCCAACTCCTGCATTTGGGGGAAGTATATGTGCTCATTGGCATGTGGTAACATGGCATCCAGGAACTGTTTGAGTACCCTGGATGCTGATGCCTGTGAGTTCCCCATGATATCCCCAGTTGGCCTTTGGAAGGTACCTGTGGCTAGTATTCTCAAGCTTACACATACCTTCATGTCCACTGGGATGGGTTCCCCTCTGTTACTTCTGGCTCTGAAGCGTGGCCGAAACAGCTCAACAAGTTGCTGTATGATGTCCTTGTCCACCGTGTAATGCTCTACTATCTCCAGATCATGTAGCCCCTGGTAGTTTACCCTGGGTCTGAACACTCTTCTCCTCCTCCGGTGCCTGAGATGGTTGTCAGCATTATCCTCCACACCACCGTCAGTCTCCAACACATACTGTTGAATCAAAGCTATGGCAGCCCCTAACATGTACATATTAAAAGATCCCTGTTTGTATACACCAATGGTGCAGAGTGTCTGGGAATACAAAAGTGTGTGTGTGGGGCTTTTACACCTTATACTATTGTGCAATGGATGATGCTGGTGTAATTGGGTGTGTTTGTGCTATTCCAGCTGCAGGGTATCTTAATTATTGGTTTTACAGCAGGTACTGCTATTGTGGGGCCTTTGGTGTTGACTTATGCTTGGCTGCTGTGATTCATCTACTGCCCTTTACTTCAATTTTCAACCCGATTCCCCTCCCATTGTCAGGCATGCATCCAGCTGCCGGCTTTCTTGTTTTGTACTTTCACAACACAGGATTGTGTTGGGAAATGTGTTATGTAGCTGATCTACTGCAAGTTTGCTTTGTTCTGCTGTGACAGTTCTCTTTTCTTTGCTGTACGGCACCTCCCCTTTCCTGTTCTGCAGGTAGCTGCCAGCAGCCTTGTTAGCTGTTGTCTATGGCTCACTGTGAATTCCTAGGTGTTAATTACTCATTTGTACTCCATTTACCATGCTGCAGCATTTCCTTATTGTCTTCCAGTATCCTTCCTGTTTCAGCTGTGGTGCATACCGCGCACAGCCGTTTACCAGGTTCCAAGCATGTTTTCATCCACGTTCACATGAACTTTTGGTTACCTTGTGTGCTCTCAGCTAAGCAAAGCTATGGCTACTTCCACACCCCTATCCTGCAGCTTTGCTTAGCAACAGGAAACCCAGATTAGCAATGATCCAATTTGCTTACAGCTATGGTGGCGCACCCCTCTCTTGATGTCATGTTTACCTCCAGGCCACTCCTCGGTGTTGTACCGCTACGCCGTGTGGTGCATCCTTATGCCAGTGGGGCATTTGTGATTCAGTATTACTTAACTCATTTTCATGACATTAACTACTAATTCCTAGTTACCGCACAGAACACTGTCACAGACCCTTAGCAACCCTTGCGCCATGGTTGTGATGTAGCATGCATGCCATTGACTATTATGGGGATATCATGAATTGTGTTCCATTGCAGTTTTATGACATCTAAATATATTTTCCTTGTGATCCCGTTTGTGCACAGATGTACTGCGGTTTTACTTTGCGTTAGTGTGGCAATGACATTAAATGTTATTTTTTATGTGTTGTGCATGTTTTTTATGCCATTGGCTATATATTCAGCCATTGGCATATATTAACATTATAATACGTAAGTTTGGTCCGCTTTCATGGCTCTGATTTTATGTTTGACAAAATGTAAACCATTTTTTTTTTGTTTACATTTCTTCATGCTTACGCTATGCCTGCACCACTTCATGAATTGCTATATACCTTCATTTGCATGCTACACTGCTGCGCATGGGGTAATTAGCATGCATGCGCTGGGAGCTGCGCAGCTCTGGTGTACGCTGGTAGTGCACATGAAAACAGCTCGTACCTGAATCGATCGGCAGCCATATTTGGCACTAGATCGGCGATGCTACTCTGGCGCCTGGCGCAAGCTTCATGAATCCCGGGGCGGGTCTTATACTTATTCCCCCACTGAAATACGCATTAGGGCTTATTATCAAGGCCTGTCTTATTTACCCCCCATACAACAATTTACATTTATTCATTTATTCATGTACAAAAATCAACATTTTTTCATGTACACAAATCGACATTTATTCATGCACACAAATCAACATATATTCATGTACAAAAATCGACATTTATTCATATACACAAATCCACATTTATTCATGTACACAAACTGACATTTATTTGGTACTTTTCCATTATTGGGTAACAGTTCTAGGTAATGCGTTAATAGTTGTGTGAGAATTCTACATAAACAAACATTTCAACTTCAGAATATCTACACCTTGGCTTTCACAGTGCAATATTTCATGCTTAGTAGAAAGTGCAGAAAAATCTCAATACATGTGTATTGAAGGAGGGAAATAAAACAGGTAAATAACTGCCACTTTTTGAGTGGTGATGCTTTCTTTATTCCTTACCCAAACCGTAAAAGAAGAATGATGAAAAGTCATAAAAATGAAGTCTGGGAACTAGTGGCCTTACTTTGTAATTACCCCTTGATAATGAAACATTACCTTAATACAATAAAGTCAAACAACTGACAAGAGCTTGCTGGCAGCTGAAAGCAGAAGCAATCCATTCTGTTGTCCCGATAACAGAAACGTTATTCCAATACAGTCATGTCATCTTCTTCTGGAAAATTGTCATAAGTCTCCAATCCCCAAATTCCAGCCTGAATTTCTTGCGACTCCATTTCCTGTAGAACCATTGGCCCCAATCTGCCATGCCTAGCAATAGAGCTCTCATTAAATGAGCACTTCTTGTCCATGTAGCCTGCTCATAGTTCACTGGCAACACAGCTGTCAGTGATTTTAACCCATGAATTCTTCACCCAAGTCACGACCTCTTGCAGGCTAGGCTTCACAAAGTTTCCTCACTGATTTCTCTCTATTCTATTTTCAGTGTAGTCATTGAGTTCCATATGCAAATGGTCCTTGAATGGCTTGTTTATTGCAATATCAAGAGTCTGGAGATAGGCAGTCATTCCTGTGGGAATCATTATTTGATCTATTCTTCTCTGTGCAAGGAAGTTCTTCATGCTTTAGCGCGGTGAGTGCTGGCTGAATACCAGACTAGCAGACCTCTTTTGCCACCTCGCAAAACAAGTGGCAGCATTACATCGACCCACTTCCTTTTAACTGCTTTTATGCACCAGGCTTTTTCTGTTTCAAGAATGTAAATGCCTGAAACACGTTCAGTCTTATGTTTCTTGCCTTACTAATGATTAGAGGTGGGGTTTCTTTCTATCTAGAAGAATTTCCAAAACACAGGTAACACGTGAACTTTCGTAACCAGTGGAGGGAATGTAGATTGACAAGGCACCCCTCTTATCATTTGTTTTTTGAGATGTTTGGCCCATAAGCACTCCATAGCAATCATGTTGGAAAGTTGGTATTTAGAAAAGTCGATGACATCAACAAAGGACTTGAATGCAAGTGCACGTTTAATAACTTCAGTATCTTCCAGCTTGAACAGTGTTGTAGATCTACTTAGAGACAGTTCATATCACTGAAGGAAGCCATCCAGCCAATGTTGTGATGCGTTGAATTCTTCTGGGGATATTTCTAGCTGTGGTGCCATTGCAAGGGCAAATGTTTAAATATCAGCCCTGCGCACAACCAAAGCCTTTGCTCTCCTGTTAGCAATCCATTCACAGATGATATCTTCCAGCTCAGGAAATAATGGTTGCCAACCTGATTCACACTTGCACTTCTTAGTGCTTCCCTCGTCTGCCTGTTGACTGAGGTCATTGTACGCTGCACACCATTTTCAGACCATTTGGAGATCCAACTTCTTCTCTTTGCAGAAAGCCATCAGATTCTTTCCCTGGGAGTCCTCCATTATTCCTTTCTTGTACTCAGTGGAATAGCCCTTTCTTTTTGCACTCATCTTGTCTGGGGGGGGGGGGTAATTGAAGACTTATGAGACAGGAGTGGCAACACAAAATGGTGACAGTTAAGAAGACACAACCACACCTGTTCATTCTTAAGTACGCACATTTTACGTGCGTTATCTGTACTTTGACCAACCAAAGTACACTTGCCAGTGTTTATGGGCCAAGGACTCAACCATCAAGTGTGAGTGAGGATTACGGTTACATTAAGAATCATGGAAGACTCTTGGGGAAAGAATCTTATGACTTTCTGCAAAGAGAAGAAGTTGGGTGTCCGAATGGTCCAAAAAATGGTGAGCAGAGTACGATAACCTCAGTCAACAGGTGTCAATAATATTATTATTTTATATTTCAACACATCCATCATGTGTTGTTGATAATCTTAACTGGGGCTTATTTGCTGGGGTAGGGCTTATATCATGACCACCCTGGAAAACCATGCTAGGTGTTATTCTCTGGTGAGGTCTTATTTACGGAGAAATATGGTATAGATATATATATATATATATATATATATATATATATATATATATATATATATATACATATATATATATATATAATAGTTACATGTTAAAAGATCGAGCGGTTGAAATATTGAACTGCATATGGTTGAGATATTTCAAAAGATCGATCTTTTCACATGCCTAAAAAAAAAAAAAAAAAAAGAAATTAAGTAGAAGATTCTAATGCAGGGAGGCAAGCCCCCATGTGAGGGGCTGCGCCCCCACCCCCCACTTAAATATAACAACTCCGAGATTGTGCTACAGCAGGGAATAGGAAAACTTCCCGTTCCACTCTGTATTCTCAGTGTAGCACGATCTCGGAGTTGGTATATTTAGGTAGGGGGTGTGGGGGGGTGCAGCCCCCCACATGGGGGGTGCAGGGGGGCTTGCCTCCCTGCATTACAGTCTTCTACTTAATTTCTTTTTTTTCAGGCATGTTAAAAGATCGATCTTTTGAAATATCGAGCATATGGTCTCGACCATATGCAATTTGATATTTCAACCGTTCCATCTTTTAACATATAACCATATATCTATATATATATATATATATATATATATATATATATATATATATATATATATATATGTATAGATAGATAGATAAAGAGAGAGAGAGAGAACATATATATATATATATATATATATATATATACGTATATGTCTATTTATATCAATATAGATATAGATAGCTATAGAGTTACACATAGATACATATACTAACTATAGATCTATATCTATCTGTCTATATCGAGATAGATAGATAGATAGATAGATAGATAGATAGATAGATAGATAGATAGATAGATAGATAGATAGATAGAGATATGTATGGTTATATGAACCTTAAATGATTGTGGATTAGTTTATCTATGTACAGCACTGTAATTTTCATTTTTCAGTTAACAGTTTGAATAGAAACTTTCTACTTCCCTTGTAATTGTCAGAGTCTTTGGCATTAATTATTGTACAGTACCCAGGAAACACCAGCAGCAGCACCAGAACTGGTTCAGTATTAATATCCCACATCAGGGAAAAAAATATATATATATATAGAGAGTATGTATGTGTGTGTGTGTGTGTGTGTGTGTGTGTGTGTGTGTGTGTGTGTTTGTGCCTGTATATATATATATATATATATATATATATATATATATATATATATAAAATTTATGTATATCTATACACAAGTGTATCAGAAATATAGGAGAAACTGTAAGTCTAAAACTGTCAATCTATAATGTAAAGGCAATTTTCCGTGTGTATGCATGTATTAATTATATGCATCTGGAGTAGTAAAAGTTTGATTAGAAATATTCTACAATCCTAACAGTTGTACATATCTGTCATTTTCCTGTCTTTCTATATTATTACTACCCCACATCTTTGAAGAAGGTACATTGGATTTCTTTCTGACGGTGAGACCTTTTTTTTTTTGAAAAGTTGATTTTCCTCAGAAACCTAAGGATGCCTCTTTGTCTTCCTGGGACAATGTGATGATTTTTGTGAATCCTTTTTTAGTGATAGTTTCAGTGGGAGTCTAGTGAGTTGCAGTTGTTCTGTGATTTACAGACAATATGATTGGTCTCTTGTGAGTAGTTTATGATTAAGGGGCTAGCAGTAATTTATTTGCAGCAGCTCATATATTAATGTATGTGGCACCAGTGAGTTTATCCATGACTGGGAGGCAGTGAGCCGTTTTAAATGTGACACAGTAATGTTGCCTATTTTTGGCAAGGATTATGAATTATAAGATTCCATCTTCACAGATTTGTCTTAGGAATGTATTATGAGAAGACAGCAGCACATATTGTTGGTAATCTGTATTTATGCTTGGGGATCAGTATATTGATAGCTACTGCTCATATTTCATCAGTTGTTAGAAAGATCTGATACTTTTTTTTGCAATTGTAGTGCATTGCAATGTGAATGATCTAACATTACTCCAAAATGCCTCTGTTGTATTATAAAGGGTAACTGGATGTCCTCTCTGTGTTCGTGTGGGTTTTCTCCCACGTTACAAAGACATGTGTCTGGAATGTTTCTCCACAGGCCTCCATTGAAAAATGGTTTCATTTCAACTTGGACTTTCCTGGTAAACAAATGTTAAATAAATAAGTTAGATACTCTATAGACCAGTAATATTAATACTATATATATATATATATATATATATATATAAATATATATATATATATATATATATATATATATATATATATATATATATATATATATATCCTTCTAACATTGAACAATATAGCCTTGTGTCAAATGCAACTGTAATTAAAGGAGAGACAGTTACTTTTTTCTCTAAAGCAAGAGTCACAAGAACTCCTGTTATGTGCTTGACAGCAGGCTTTCAGAAAGAATATATTTTCTATCAATATATCCTCCAATTAAGCAGCAGAGCAAAACAGTAACTAAAATTAACATTATGTAACTTTTTTCAAATTCTTCCAAGGTAAGTCATTTTATAGTCATCATTTTTGCAAGCTGAAAATTGAAATTAAGCAGAGGAAGGGTGACTCACATTGTTGTACTAACATACTCTTCTCTAAATGACTCTAACATATTTTCCTCCCTGGTCTAGCCTTTCTTATTTCTAAGACTAATCTTACCATGCTGTCATACTTATAACCGTTGAACCCATTTCCTATTACATGAAACCCATATCTCTCCTACCATACCATACATCTGACTACACCTACCATTCCGCCTGATATCATACCCTACATCTTACTGCATTTACTGTACCTTCTTATATCACATCCTACATCTCACTGCACCTACCATTCTGTCTGATATCATATCCTACATCTCACTACACCTACCCTTCCTCCCAATATCATATCCTCCATCTTACTACACCTGCTATTCCTCCTGAATCATATCCAACACTTTAATATACCTACCATTCTTATTAGTATTATATTCTACATCTTAGTACACCTATATTTCCTCCAGATATCACATCCTACATCTTACTATGCCTACAACTTACATCCCTAAAATGCTCTCTAACATATTCACCTGTAAAAACATCCACTCAGGCCACACCTCTTGCCAAGCACATATTTAGTTTTTTCTCACATAGGCACCATCTTAATGGAATATAACCATATCCATCTCAATAAAATTCAATTCTTTTCTACCTCTACCAATCCAACCTACTAACTCGCACTGTCACCATATCTACTACAAAAACTACCCTCCTTTACCATCTCATTAACCACATCCTCAAACGTTCCCAATATGGAGGCATTCACACCAATCCTGGGCCTTCACAGTCAACTACTTTTACTCATTCTCTCCCCTCAAAATATGCTACTCATTAATATAAATGTACACAGTATCTAACACAATCAGAGACTTCTACTCATGCTTCACAGAATACTCTCCAGATATAGTTGCAGTCACTGAAACCTGGTTGAAATAACATATTCAAAAGACTGAAATAGTTCCTCCAGTGTACAACATACTAAACAATGATAGAACACACAAAAAAGCAGGTGGTGTAGCGCCAATCTAGTGTAACACCTGTGCCATGTCTCCCCTATTAAAACCATTCCCTTCCTTTGCTAATGCAAAGATTATTTTTTTTACTTCCCTTCATCTAAATAAATCTAAACAAATAAGCATTGCAGCAGTCCACATATCTCCCCACCAAACATTTCAACACTAGAAAATTTCCTTTCCTGGACCACCTCAAATATACATAAATAATGAAACTATTATTACAGGAGACCTAAATATTAATTGGCAAACTCTCATCACAACTTCCCCAGAAAATAGAATTAACCTTCATGGCTTTACTCAGCTCATCATGACCCCATACCAGATTGAAAAATAATAATCACCTAGGTGCAACCTTAAAAAAACAGTCAAAAAAACACGTAATAGACCAAACCAAGAAAAACGAACAGGAAACCAACCAACCAAAGGAAAATGTCAAGGAGACTCCAAGAAATAGCGTAGTAAAACTCTTTAATAACCGCTTTCGTCCAAGGACTTCTTCAGAATACAAAATGATAAAAAAACCAAGCATTAAATACCACTCCTAATGAATAATTAAACAATTAATCAATTAGCTAAAAATACTTGTTATTAACTAAAAAAACTCATCCAATACGTTGATGATCCCACCATTATCTTCACCTTCAGTAACATTCAACACCTCCTAAAAATAACTCAAGACACCTTCACCTAGATTGAGACCTGGCTAAATGATGCACAATTACTACTTAATCCCAAAAAGACCAAACTGTTACTATCACACCAAAACCTTTTTTCCAGGACTTTAAGATATACTTTATGTCAAGCCAAGCTACACCATTGACAAAAAACTCTCCTTTGAACAACGTATACTAAATACCATTAAAAATACAACTCTATAGACACAAGCATTTTATGGACATCCACACCAAAATATGCTTGCGAATGCCTTCCTGATGCTTTCCCTGTTGTATGGGGCCCCATCCTCACTAATCTCCAAATGACTCTAAAGAACAAGCTGCAATCACGCTACTGCAAATTTGTCAAATCTGCAACTGACTTATCTTATCATATACATCATCGTTTTGCCTTCAATGAATTAAAATGGCTGGATTTCCCTCATTGCCTCAGTCATGTACAACTAACCCAAGCATATAACATTATATATATAAGCCAGACAGCTGTCGAGCACTAAAATGTATCCTACAGCTATATACCCCATCCAGAAATCTCCACTCCACTAATAAACAGCTGTTAAAAGTATATAACCCCCCCCCAAAAAAAAAAAAAAAAAAGCTGGTCAAAGCCTGTACTCTTTTACCATTACAAAATTATGGAATACCCTCCCCTTGACTATCAGTACCTAAGACTCCTTTAAGTCCTTCCAATTCACTGTAAAAATCCTACCTGTCCTTGCTCCTCTCCCAAATACTAATTTAGTATACTCTACTCTATGCTACTCTATCTCAAAAATGCATGGCTCATATTACCTGTTTTTCCCTCCCTTAGCCATGCTCTCACCTCCCTTATCTCTCACTCTCTTCCACTAACTCACTATCCATTATCTCACATTCATTTTCTCTAACTCACTATCTACATACCCTCAACAATCTCTCTCTCTCTCTATGATACTATCCTTAAACATAACAATCCCTCTATCTTAGTTATTCTACACGTATCCTTCTCTCTCTCACCAAATCTGGAAAAACTAACTATAGCTTATTCCTACTGAGACTTAATTGTCTTCTTATAAATATTAATTGGCAAACTCTCATCACAAGCTCCCCAGAAAATAGAATTAACCTCCATGGCTTTACTCAGCTCATCATGACCCCTACCAGATTGCAAAATAATAATCACCACTTCCTCTCTAATATTTATTGTATCTGTGGGCCTTATTTAACTCTGACCAGAACCATAATCATAACCGCAACAGGAATCATTGCCTTAACCATATTAAGTGATTGGCAGGTACTTTAGAACAGCAACAATAATTTTTCAGTTGTTACTTCTGTGTTCTGTTCTAATAACAATAGTATTGTGTTTTTTTCTGACCTCATTGCTATTTCTAGTTTGAAATTTAATTTGTGGACTGTCTCTAGGAATACTGCTGCTGAAGACTCCCTATTTAAATATCACATACAACAAGAGGACAAGTCAATGCACTGACTGTGCAAAGATATTGCATGCAGTGTAGTAACAAAAAGCTTTGCCATTGCTGTTACTTATGGTGTTACATTCTGAGATTTATTTTTAGTAACAGCAGCGTTGTGCACTATGTCCCTATATTTTTTTAATAGACTGCCCCTTAGCAAACTGTTTCACGTGCTGTCATCTCCTTATGTAAGTACCGCATGGTGTAAGTGGCTGAGTGCTTGTGAATGGCTGCACATTTCACTTCTGTGAAGGTGCAACAATGAATGATTGCATTGTAGGGACCTAACATTCTGAAAAATTTTGAATTGTAGTAAATGATTTGAACTTATATAAAGGTGTTACCCTTTTCTAAAATGTGTTTCATATGCATTAAATGAGATGGGACTGCTTTGACTGTTCTCTCTGTTTTTAAGCTCAATATGTTCTGGTGTAATCCATCTCACCTGCGTCTAACTTCTGCATCTTTATTATGCAGTCACTGTAACTGGCTGGGTTACAGGTTCAAATGCTACACACACAGTGCAGTAAACTCTGATTTTCAAACTCTGCTGTCTACGTCACTATATTAATGGCCTAAGAGTACCTTACACATTTTGCTAAATGTGCTTTAATTGTTTAGAGCTTCTTTGAGCACTTCATGTATAGCATTGCTTGGTAAATTGTCTGGTTTATTAAAAGTTTTAGGATTTGCACTGCAGCTTATAGCTGCAGCATCTTCTCAGCATGCATTACTGCATACTAATATGGAAATTCTGCTTAGAATTATACTGATCATATGGTTCAATCATGATTGCATTTTTTTCTGTTCTCACCTTATATTAAAAAGTGAGCAGTTATCAGTGTTACTTATTTGTACATAGACAATAGTCTCCAAATTATGCTCTGACAAACAGGTAGTGCTGGAACAGTGATATGTTCCTTATTGGATTTAGTAAGTAAAACCAGATGGTCTCTAGTCCTAGAATCACCTATGTCAAGTAAATTCTTTATTTACTTACACAAAATTTACAGCAACACCTACTTCATCAGTAGGCAATGTAAGAGCTGTGTCATCATCGAAATGAGCAAAGCATCCACCAGTTAGGGTCTTCCTTCCAGTATACATCATTGCTTATCTGATTGTCCCAAAGACTGAGCTCTCAGCTCTAGTTCTTCAGGCACTGAGAAGACTATTTATTCAACACTTAACAAAGAAACTGAAAAATATTCAAGTTAGTAAAGCACAGACTGAGGCAGCCACTCTAAAGGACAAGAAACGGAATCTAGGAGCACAGACTGCTTTCTCAAAGACCATCTCCAACGTCATCATACACAACTCACTGATGATGCAAAATGATGACATACTGACTTTTAAACTGAAAGGTTTTAACTTTTCTTTCATTCTTGTGGAGTAAAGCCTGTCCTGAACATATTATAGTAGACTCCCTGAAACCCAGCTTGATATCAAATTAACAGTGGGCTCACTGTATCTTAAGGAAAGGATTGGACTAGATTTGTAGGAATGTCATTTTGACAATTTTGTGTCATCTGCATATTTTAAACAGTGTCAGACTTATGACGGTTGCACAAATTCCAGATCTTGGATGGCATTATCATTGGGCAGTAGAAATCTATTAATATTCAGTATCAGTGTATGCATCATAAACAGTTTTGGAAAACTAATTAATATGATTATGAGTCTGGCCAATGTTACAGAAAATGACAAGGACTCTTGAATATTAAATGCTTTTTTTGATAAGACATGCATTGTTTACACCTTGCCATACCATGCTGTATGACAGTGATTTGATTCTGCTGTTCACAGAAGCAGGAAAAAAAACAGCCTACAGTACATATCAGTAAAGTATAAGGTATTTATACCTTATTGCAGTATGCAACATACTAAAGTTTAGAGGAATGTTAATGAATATTCCACTGTACTAAAAGAAACATTATATGATGGAGACGGGAAACATAAAACAGATACCAGCTACATTATCATGTCCTCTGTGATTAATGGATATTAAATATGACATTTAGCAAAATGCAGTATTTGATAAAACTAAAGTGGTGAAGTAGTCATTTAAAACTCCAGCTGTTTCAAAAGAATTACAAAGAATTGGGCCAAGTCTATTGTTAGCCTATTTGAGACTGCTGACATAACTATCAACGATCAACATTCCTAGTTAGTGACTACAAGCAGTTTTGGATGTCTTGATGTGATTTTTCAATAATCTATATTTTTCCCTTAAGGAGCTTGAACCAAATTGGATAAATAATTTGAAGCTCATTCTTTTTTGCTTTCCTAATTTACTTTCCTATTCCATCATGGTGGTGAAATCTAATTTTGGTCAGTTAATTTAACTTTTTTGCACTTTTTTAACAGCTGTAAACATTTACTCTCACACAACTGCCTAGTTACTGATGGTACAGATTAAGCTTCAGTCTTCCAATTTAGGTCATTAATTTCTTCAAACTAATCGCTAATCCTTAACTTATTACAACCATTTTAGAAATAGTAGTATATGAATCTTCAGCACATTCTGGATGCAGATGATTAGAGGTCCCAAATGGGAGAAGAGTTTTAGTAGTAAGCAATAGATCCAAAGTGTTAATATTTTGAATAGGAAAATTGATTATTTGGATCGTATCTAATGATGTCATTAAGTCATAAAATTCATGTTCAGTTGGTGAGCAGCACATCCCACACCTCCAGTTAAAATTAGGAAAATTATGGTTACCAAGAATTATCAAGTTTTAAAGATTCCGGGTGTCAGCCTTGAGCTGTAAATACTGAATTTGCTGCTCATCATTCATTCTTCGGCTTCAGTAACTACAGATTACATATCAACTGGTATTATTGAAAATCCCTGGAAATTCAATTGCAACAGACTTCATATCAGGCTCCAGTGGCCCAATGGATAAATTATTGGCATCTTAAGTCATTTGTTGGGTTGGAGTCCCATCTAGCATGGTACAATTTTGGGTTGGGGTTGGGTTCATGGTTAATGGTTTGATTCTCACCTTTAGTCACTGTCTGAATGCTGTCTAGTCATGTAACAGTCTGCACACTGATTGGCTAGTATTTACCAATGACACTATCAATATTATCGCATACTAATCTTCAAAGGATGGAGTCATGCACAAAAATAACAATCGCACATCCAGAAGTGTTTCAGGTGTTCACATTTCTTAAATACTAATATGTACACATTACTGCATTGCCATGCCTCAGTGATAACTGTAATAGAAAATTGTGTCTGACTAGCTGTAGCTGACAATTTCCCAATCTTATTTGTAAGAATGCATGCATTAGTATAGTACATTTTTGCTACTCTAGTTCATGTTTTTGTACAGAATATGCTTTAAATTTATGAACTCTGTATTTCTAAACTACTTTTTAACCTTATAGAACTCTAACAAATCAAAGAACAACAAACCAAAGAAGGGATTAACTCTCCTGCATCCAAGTATAAAAATACTGATAAAATATAAAATGTCCATAGAACTCTGGCTAAGTATACTGTGAAGTAAATGTACTGTAAATCCTTGCAATTTGTAAATATGTTCTTCTGTTAACAATGTAATAATACTGTACTGTAGGCAATGTATCATAGAACACAAGTGATACATATTCTTTGTTTGTACAATTGTGCTGTTCTGTATTCTATTATTGTAACTTTTGTAAAATTTCTGTAAGTAGTTATGTGGAGCTTTTCTCCCTGGGCCTCTACTGAAAAAGGACAAATTTGTCCAGTCGTACCTTCCTGCTAAACAAATGTAAAATAAAATAAATAAATAAAATATGATTGTTGTTTAAAATGTATTATTAATGCACCAAACGTCTTACTTAATCATTTACCACCTAAGAAACAAGGGTGAAGGTTGTCTGTATCAAATAATTCAATTTTGCTCAGATATTCATCTCAAGGCCAATGCCCATATTCTGAAAAACTCCCTAAGACATTTGTTTTATAACATTCCTTTTGAAGGTTGATAATTACTGAAATTTTGGGAAGGTAGAATTTCATGAAAATAGATGTCCACTTCATAGGTATAAAACAAATGAAATATCTGTTCAGTCTGTTGATACATCTGATACAAAAGGGTTGCATACAAGGCATTTAGCAGAGTATGAAGTTCAACTGTACCAAAAAACACTGTTCCTTATCATCCTCTTTAACACATAATAAGCAATTTAGTTTTGTTCCACTAAGGCTGGAGATGGTAAATTTTCCCTACTAATGACTGTAACAAGCCTGATTATTTGCATAGTCATGGAATCTCCAGTCATAAAAAACACTGCCTCTATTTGCTGAAACAATATGTACATAATGGCAAAAAAAAAAAATACATTTTAACAATGAGCATGTCAGGTTTTACAGAAAAAAATAAAAGTATTCTACCAATTAAAAAGCTAAAAGAGGACTGTTAAAGACAGACACATATTATACTCACATATATCGAGTAGCTCCTATATCACTGTGATGGCTTAACATTAGAACTTTGCTATAACAAATTAAATGGATTGGGACAACACGTAAATGGCAGTTAACGATTGTTCATTCATCTTCAAAAATTATTGTAAGAAATTAATTTACGTTGGCTTATAATCTCTTATATAGAAATGATTTAAAACTCAGGAAAATGAACATGTTTAAGGAATATAAACCAAGATCATATATCAGTTAATATTCTTTACTTGGATCAAGTAAAATTTTACTCTAACACATTGGGTCCGATTCTAAAAGAAAGCTGTTGGCAGTGCAATGCTCCACGACATCAGTCAAGTAAGAGCAGATGCGATTGTTAAGACTGAAAACACAGAAAGTGAAGTACTATAATTTTCAGCATAGGTTAAATGCGGACTCCTCACACGCATGCCAGATTCCAAGAAACTATGCATGGACCTTACTACATTGAAATGTAACTTAAATGTACACCAAAACTTCCATGAACATAGTCAGTGTAGGGCATAAGTACACCCTGACATATATCTGAATTTATACAATATATTCCTGTAGATTCTGCAGAAAACGTTAAAAAATACAAGCTACAGTGAATGCAATTCAGCCATCCTGGGTTCTAAAAACTATATTGAAGAACAATCTGCAAGTGCGTCCTAGGAGACAGCCAACACAGTGCCAGCTAGGGTCTGGTCAAGCCAGCTCTATGACCAGAAGAGAATCGATAGATATAGATTAGTTTTGGTAGCCCTGCTTTTCTGTTGCTGTGCATGATTGAAGTTCATCACATTGTGCTGCAGTACAGTAGCCATATATACTCACATCAGCATGAACCTAAAGCACAGGGACATACTATTCTATGCATTCGTTGATGCTGTGTTTGTAGCATTCAGGATGACAAATGTTCTCATGGCATATGTGTCCAACATCCATGCTGTCACAGTGTTGTGAATTTCCCTGGGCCTACTCTGAGAAGAGGTTGCTGATTAGTCATGTATTATGCCCACTTACACATAACACAGCCATGGGAGCTGAGAACTGCATGACTGTGGCTTGGCTTGATGAATACATATTTGCTCTTGCGTACATGGTTAGAGGTTCTAATCTGCTTTCTGCATCTGTGATCATACATATGTTTATGTGGATCTGATTTGCCCTGCTGATATACGAGTTTTATTTGCATTGCTAATAGCCTAATCCATGGCCACATATGTAGGTGAGCCTGTGTTGCACTGATTGTTTTGCCCAGTTATTATTTGCTGTCATATGATTGGCATATTGGCATTATCCCTAAACCTTTGTGTGAAGCTGCCATACAGTTATCAATATCACAGCACTGTTACTGTGTGTATCAGTACATTATATTTTTTGTTTTAGCACACTAGACTGTGCTTGAGCAGTATCCTTACCCTGTTTGTTTACTTCTTGTGACCCCCTCTTGTGCTATATGTACTTATGTAACTACATTGCCAGTCTAATATAATGCCCTTTTTTGGTATATTTCCTACCTTTTTCTATTCTGTAGTGTGTGATTTATGTTATGTTTCTTACTGACCATTTTCCCCTATTCCATCCCCTCAGGATTTTATTATTCTTTCTTTTTTTCCAAAAAATAAAATAGGGGACTATTCCCACCAAAGCAAAAATGTCATACCCCTCTGACCCTTCCCCAAACTTCCCTATTCCCTCTTCTCTCAGGTGTGTCTCTCTTCTTTACCTCCTCCCACCTTCTAGTTTTCTATCATCCAATTTCCTGAGGTGTGTGTATTGCATGTGCTCCCCCTATTTGTTCTGTACCTGACTTATATTGTTAGATATAATTATTGTTGGCAGTGTATGCCACTTTGCCAGGCCAACACTTTTTTTGCAGATTTTGACAGATTCTGCAAATATGATATTTTTTTTCTTTTTAATTTGTATTTGTGGATTATGATGTAATACACAGGTATATAGGACTGTTACTGCTGATTAATTACATTTTACTAACTCATTGCTGCATTACCAGGTCATATATGCCACTTGGTCAGAACCACACTGTCATTTTGGTGCACACACCTTAATATTCCTGACTGCCATAATATTTCATTATGGGCATTGCTTGTTAAGTGTACATTTTGTGTACAACCTTACTGTTACACCAAATGTGCTGACCATCTTTTAACAGCTGTAGTGCACTAAGGAACTATTTCCATAGTGGAAATCATCATCATATTACCTGGATTTCTACAACACTTGCTTTGAACTTGATGCATTATTCCAACATCTGAGAATATTTTGGAATCTTGCCCATTGTCTATTTAATCAAAGATTGTTTAATTGCAATTGTCTGACTTTTGTAATATAACCACATTTATTTATTATAATAGGTTCACAGGTAATTACTAGGCTTGCAATTCAGTGGACCATTGAAGAGCCACTCCATAATTCCCAGTTGCCACCAAAAGGGTCATACCAGCCAATCCCAGAGTAAATATGTGGATACCCATCTAGTCATCTAGGACAATTAGGCTTCCAGTGGCACAGTAAATGAGACAGCGATGCCCTTCAAAAAGTCCTCTTTTCATAGCTCAAGGACTTTAGGCCTGTGCTTTGTCTTTTTTTTTGCGTTTAAGAAACTTTAGGGATCTTTCTAATTGCTTGATGTGTTTACTGACATACATCCCAAAGAGAGTGCTTGTACTCCAGTACTGGCCTGATCAATGCTGAGCATATGAGAGTGATTGTCTCTTTATACCTTGTTGATATTCTTTTGGAAATTAGCTGGGTTAAGTAAATGGATTTCCTGAAAACTCGTTACATGCTGACCAAAACAAAGGGGATTATCAACCTAAGTGCCTAGTTTCTTGACATTTTCAGTTTATAGTGAAGTGTTGTCTTGGCAGTATGAGAAAGGGAGGAAGGGTTGTCTACACAAAGTGATGGCAGAATACTTTTCTGGATTTAGTTTAAGCCCAATTCTAGTATACCAAGAGTTGCTAGGGACAGTTCATTCTGGGCAGTTTGGGTGTCAGAGGGTAACTTTGCAACATTGATCAAGAATTTTATTGGGTTTAACCCAACTGTTTGGCTTTCTGAAATGCAGATCCTGTCTTTTTAATCTGGTAAACATATTCAATAGGAATACAGAGGCTGTAGATGGTAGGCATGCAGTGCACATGGTATATCTTGACCTGGGCAAGGCCTTTAACAACTTGCAGTCATTTGCATATTCTGTTAGCCTTTTAGCCAGAGGTCTTGGCTGTCTGCATGGAGATCCAAGAAGTGAACACCAAAAATATGAGGTCCCAGCACTGAGCACTGAGAGTTACTGCTGGTCTTTTGCATACTTTCTGATGAGACACATGCAACTGGCACTGTGTGTGTTCAGTTTTTCAGGCAGCTTGCCATCCATCTTACCATATATGGTCATTTTTTTAAAGCAATTAGCTTTTGTATGATGCCAGTATGGGGAATGGTGTTAAAGGCCTTGCCCAGGTCAAGATATACCACGTGCACTGCATGATCACCATCTACAGCCTCTGTACTCCTATTGGAGATGTTTACCAGATTAAAAAGACAGGATCTGCATTTCAGAAAGCCAAACTGTTAGGGTAAAACCCAATAAGATTCTTGATATAACAGGTTATGAGGC
>NC_056726.1:1755583658-1755588658 GCF_019279795.1 Protopterus annectens
ATATCTTAGAAACAATGACTGTTAAATAAATCTCATCAGGTTTGGAGAATCCCCCTCCCAAAAAAAGATAAGGCTATAATGTCACTGTTTATGCCACTTCTTTCCTGTGATCTGCAATGGCACAAATGTGCTTGAATGCCAGTCACTCTCACTTGAGACAGAGCGTATCCACTGCTATTTTAGACTTATGTGTGACATCTAATAAATTCACAAAGCTGAGAAAGGAATGGACAAACATACGGGTGGATAGCTACGGGGGGGGGGGGGCAGGATGACATATACATTCATGTCATAACAGATGTATGTTTCCAGAAACGATTTTAATAAAATTAGCACTGCAGCCAAAACTTATCTTGGGGATTTGAAGAATATTATTCTATAGTTATTTGTAGCAGGCAGCTTTAAACAGCTAGACTTTATTGCTGGCTCACATCTCAGTCAAAGCAGTTTTTCTTGGCTAAATATGTACACGAGAGGTTTGTCTTTTTTTTTCCTTCTTTGGCAGAATAAAAAAGACACTTTGCTACCAGAGGCTATGATGGTGCAGTAACTGTTAGTCTTGGCTGAAGACCAGTAGCACAGAGGAAAAAAAACAGAGCATGAGTCACAGGAATGCCCATCTTTAAGGGAATAAGACGTTTCTAGTTCTCTCTGCAAAACCAACAGGCAGGTTTAGCATATTCAATTGATTTTTGCTAAATAATGCTGAATGAGAAGGACAATTCTTGTATCTGTCCTCTTGTAGGAAGTATCATAATGCTAAAAGAGAAAGCAATGTTATATTTATGATTTTATTTATACAATTAGTTAACTGGGGCAGAGCATTGAGCCCATTGGACCAGTTTCAGTCTGAGCCCAGAATGTGAATACGCATCAAGTGGAAAAAAATAAAAATAATTTATACAATAAAAGGACACACTAAAAATAAAGGAATAGTTCATATGCAATAGAAAAAAAAGTTAGAAGTTAGAGAAGAGATGCTGTAGTGAAAATGATAGGTAGTATATGTCAGAGGTTAGGGCTACTAGGTTATGTTACCTGAAGCAGAGCATTTGCAAGCAGCTTGTGCTGTGAAATATTGTTTAAGTTGTGCCTGAAAAGAGGAGGAGCTAAAGGGATCTATAAGAGTTCAAGGAAAATGCCTCCAAAGCATGAGTTCAAGGCTAGAAAGGGAATGGTTGGAGCACTGAAGTCTAGTTTTAGATTCCTGCAATAGAGGCCCTGAGTGGCTATGCGACATAAGGTTATATGATGGAGGCTGTCTAGGTAAGCAAGGGAAAAGAGAAGGACAGGATTTTTCTTTCGGGAGCAGGAAACTTTGGGAGCCAAGGAGTAAATGGGCTCATTGATGAACCAGCAGCCAGATGGCTTTTGCTAGTGTAAGACAGTGGTGTTCATACTTTGGGTAAAAGGTAATGAAGTGTCAGATGGAGTTGGAAATTTTTACATGGTGGTAGAGCTTCTTTTGGAGGCAGACATTACGAGAGGTAAGAAGTAGTCAATATGGACTAGAAGAATCGTTTTGCCAGTAACATTTCTTGTTAGACAACAGGGGTAAGAGGAGATTGTGTTGAACCAGAAGAGAGTTTATATTTTTTTTCTGGGTCTTTTCAAGATGATGGTGGAAGCTAAGTCAGGGATCAAGCCAGACCCCTAGGTATATGAAGGTATTAACATGCTCAATGTTATTGACAAGGTGGCCAAGAATAAGAAATGAGTTTGAGTTCTTTCACCTTTTAGTGAAGGTTTTAAAGATCATACTTTTAGTTTTTGAGGAGCTGAGTAACAGTTTTTTGCTACTGAGCCAGTTAACGAAGGAGAGAAAATCTTTTTGCAGATCGTGTTGACCTGAGCGGGTTGTGTGGCTAGGGCAGAAGATAAATATGTCATCAGCATATAGTAAGACAGGAAGTTGGGGAAGGTCAAGTGTAAGCTTATTTTAAAAATATAGAAAAGAACAGGCACCAGTATGGAGCCTTAAGAGGACTCCTTTAAGAAAGGGAGTGGTGACTGACGTATCATTAAAATTAACTGAGAAATGTTGGTTGGATACGTAATTTTGGAACCAGGGAATTGCATTAGGGCTAATGTCAGTGTCAGTGAAATAAATAGGATTGAGGGGTCAGCGGCTCTTATAAGATATATATATATATCTATCTATATATATCTATATATATATATATATCTATATATATATCTATATATATATATATATCTACATATATATATATATATATCTCTATATATATATATATATATATATATATATACATGGGTCTAGGACACATGCACGACTAGCATATGTCCGAATCACAAAACATCGAACACACATACATGGAAGCGCTTAACATCGAAAAGCACTTCCGTGTATGTGTAGTTCAAAAAAAAAATCTATGTTTCTGCTGGGGGGCTTTGCCCCACTGCACCCCCCACACCCCCCTACTTTATTACTCTCACTCTGAGATGGCACTACAGTGGGGAAAAGGGAATTTTCCCTTACCCACACTGTAGTCCGATCTGCAAAACAGGCACACATACACGGAAGCGCTTGTCAATGTTAAGTGTTTTTGTGTATGTGTGCTCGATGTTTTGTGATTCGGACATATACTAGTCGAGCATGTGTCCGGATCCCATATGCATATATATATATATATATATATATATATATATATATATACATATGGCTCCAGTAATGAAGCCTTTGTCCATTACTAAAAATGTGTGATCAATGAAAGCCTAAAGTGCATTGAAAATGCTGTGGCTGAACCAGAAACCACATTGCTTGGAAGACAGAAAATAGTACTGACTTATGTAGTTTTATGGTTGATTATAGACTTGTTTTTCTAAGATTTTCTCAAGGGTAGGAGGATAGAGATTAGGCAGCAATCACTTTGTAGCTTGGGGTTGGATTTTTTGGAGTGAGGAATGATTTTTGCTGTTTTTCAAATATTGGGCACACAGTGCTGAGTTAAACAATGGTTGTAGATATGTAGCAGAGGAGAAACAATGTATTCTGTACATTGGAATATGAACTGAGGAGAGGAATATGTAAAATATCACTGGTTACAATCTGCTTAAAGTGGGAAGAAAGTAAAGTAGAGTATAAGGGGGAGGTGAGGAAGACGTTGAGTGAGGGAGTGAACTATGAGAGCTGATAGAGTATAGGGTGAAGTGAATACTAAAGTCTGAGGGGGGAAAGAGTGAGTATTGGGAGGGGTTTTATGATCTGTTAATGGGTTGAGCACTGACCAGAATTGTTTAAGGGAGTAAAAAAAGGTTTGATTAATGTGTTCTCATATTATGGTTCTTATGACATCTTTATCACATCAGTCTTAAATATGAAAGGGAAACAAAGAAGCAAATATTCAATCATACTGACAGCTTAAATATCAAAGGAGTAAGAAAGAAACCCTAGTTCTGTAACAGTGTACATTGAATGATAGTGAAACTGCAGTAATGTTACAGTGTGCCCTGAATGAAGATGAAACTGCAGTACTGTTACAGTGTGTCATGAATGAAGGTGAAACTGCAGTACTGTTACAGTGCATTCTGAATGAAGGTGAAACCACAGTAATGTAATTGTGTACATTGAATGACGGTGAAACTGCAGTAATTTTACAGTGTGTTCTGAATCAAGGTAAAACCTCAGTAATGCAACAGTCCATATTTAATGGAGGTATTACTGTGATCCTGTGCATACAGTAGCTATAGTGCTCATAACTTTAAAAAATTGTTAATATAATAACAGAGTCACACATAATAAAAAGAATGAAAAATAGGCTGGTGAGATGTTTTCTTTAAACCCAGATCAAATGTATGATCGGTTTACTATTGAAATCTGGAAACTGTATTAATTGGCTGATGAAATAGTTGCACCAAAATGTGGAAATATGTAATGTCTAACAGCCAAAACATCAAAATTGTTTTAACCACCCAACCATAGTTCAATGTACCTAGACATTGCTTTAGGTGAAGTCAGTCACCGAAGCTATAAAGAATAACTTATAGTTAGACTGTCAAGTCAACAGCACATGGTTTTTACTGTTTTGCAGGGGGGCAATCCCCCCTGCACTCTCCACACTCCCTGCAAATTATGTATACCTACTCCAAGATTGCACTACAGTGAGGAAAAGGGTAAATTCCCCATTCCTCACTGTACCACAATCTCCACTCACAATATCGAACTCAGACTACTGAATTACACTATAAATTTGCTATTGTGAATTCACAGTAGTTCGGTTCAGCATTGTGCCTCTTTAAAAAGTGCCTTTCAACCACATGCCGTTCGAACACCGGCACTTCATGATTTCAGCAGTAAACTGTACAATCATTGAACAAGAAAACAGAGGACACATATGGAGTAACAACTGAGTTCATTGCAAGAGGTAACAGTTACTACATACATATATAGACAGACATACAAATGTACAAGTCACAGACAGCCAGACATGAGTGGATGCAGACAGGTAGCTAGGAGGGGACATATACAAATAGAATAATGATGAAAGTTTGACAGCTTTGCCAAAAAGTGGAGATTTTAGAAGTGCTGAGAAAACATTAAAAAGGATATTTAGAATTCACTGTTCATAGGTTCATACTAGGCTATCGGCCCTAGGGCCTATACAAGCCTAGCCATAACAATTCCCTGGCTATTTCTTCCCACACTATTTACTTCCCTGGACCCCTGTCTAGCAGGGAGACTGATGTGATCCCCAGGGTGAATTTTCTTTCTCTCATCCAATCATCAAGGTTCCTTTTGAAGAGGGCCAAAGGGGCACTCTGCTTGATATGCATGGGCAGTCTATTCCAGAGTATGGGGAGTCTCTGGGTCAGGAACCTATACCTCCAGCATGTTTTGCTTATTGTAATGACAAGGTTTAGATCTCTGGAGCGTGTGACTTTGAGGGATTGGGATTTCTTTAAGTGTAGCATGTCCAACAGCTCTGGGTTTGACATGGCCTTGTATGTTAAGCAGAGATCACCTCTGAGTAGACAATATG